>NW_023998416.1:23689233-23776542 GCF_014805625.2 Glossina fuscipes
GAGAAATTTTTTTTCTATGTACATATAGAACGGCGTGTGTTTGAATATATAACAATTTTTACTCATATTTTTTTTTTTTTATTTTTTTTTACCACAAATTGCTTTTGCATTATAAAGAAGAATAAAAAGAAGAAAAAAAAAACGCGCACACACCGGAAACATATGCAAGTGTGCTTCGAGGCATACGTATGGATAAACATATATAATCTATATATATTTATATATATACATATATATAAAATTTGCGTTACTCTCTTTATTTCTGACTTACATAATAACTTCGTTTTACATAAGAAAGTTTACCATTATATACATAGCTTGAACGAAATAAAGATAAAAATATAAACTCATACCTACAGGCGTACATGCCATATACACGAGTGCATTATATAAAGCAATATTCTCTTAAAATTTATGAAAGAATTTTTTCATTTTTTTGTTTTTTTTTCTTCTTTGCATTTTTGTCCATTGCGTTATAGTATTAGTTTGTGAAGCAAATATACACATACATATATGTCGCCATGCGTCCATGCATGTGTGTGTGTGTGTGTGTGTGTGTGTGTGTTTATGTCTATAAGTAATAGAATATTTAGTTCTTTTCTTCTTTTAAACATAAAATTTTCCAAGGCTTATTGTATGGAAGGCACTACCAATTTCCTTACAATCTATTCACTGTAATATAATTTGCTTCAAGTCTAATATGTTCTTATATTCTATAATGTTCTTATATTCAATAGAAGAAATTTATGCTTAGCTTATAAAACGAATTATGGGCACCTACTAGTCGAAGCGCAATCAGTTCCAACTTCTCCTATGTATTATAGATGAGACGTTCTATACAAGTTAGTGAGTCGATTATCTATTGAGGCGTCTGCAAAGAATATCGCTACGTACTCTGTCATTATTTAAGCGATATCGGGTAATAAAGAGCGTACTTGGAAATTTAACAAACTCTACTCTTCGTCTCTATATTCTTTCCAGCTCAAAGTATCAATATTGTGGTCGGAGGATTTTAGATCGTTAATATAATAATAAATGGAACAATATTTAGGTCCTTTTAAATTGACAAGAATATCAGCCGATCTTTTCAAATGATATACAAATATTTGACATATATGCTTAAAAGAGACTACATGCGATGGAAGTTATAAGGTATAATTTAATTTAATGCAAGGTTTACATGGTTCTACTTGTTAGTAATATGCAGACCAAAGTATGAACATTTTTTCACCTTACAATGCGATTCGCTCGTTCATTATCTTCGTATACTCGTTCTGAACGTGAAACGTAACTTTTCTAAATGTAATATGTTTGCTCAACAGGATTTATTACATTGTTTTCAAATATTTGGAAATCGCAAAATGTTTTCAATCAACACGCTTGTAAAAAATTATGCATACTGATACATTCATATTATTATCATTTAAGTTTCTATTGAGTTTTTAGCAAAATTAAAAGTATTTTATAAAAAAAAAATTAATTGAAAATATTTTATTCAAATTATTGTCTATTGCCTATCAATGCTAAACATCGCTTCTCATCTCTCTGAGGCAGTGTCGGGCAAACAAATAAAAACAACATGGTCTTGAACACAATTATTTAGCTAATGAACACCGATTTGAAAGCGATTTGAAAAAAGTAGAATCTTCAGTTAGTCTGTAGAAATACTATACTTGAAAAAATTTGAAAATGTTCTTGGGTTGGATTAATCGTTTAGTTAAACGAAAAACTGTACTTGCCATTCATTGGTGCAATTTTTTACTGAAACCACTTATCAATATAAGCCTAAAATAAATATAATCTTCTAGGTTATTATTTAATAAATCGGGACCAAGCAAAACCAAAACATTTACTTTGCAAAATTTAACTTTTTTGCCACCGCTTTTATGAGTGATCGAGTGATAAATCATTTCAAGGCTTCTCTAACACTTCGGCGCCGTCTTTCCAAGACTTATCAAGACTGTGATGACCTCGTTTTTTGATACGAATATTTTTCCCTGAAGCATCGCTTTTCAGATTTGCATCCAGATAACGGTCGCTATATATTAGATCTGAAGACTGAAATAGATCGAGCATAAGTTTGGTATTCAGTTCTTGCGATTTTGATGTATTTGTGCAAATATGAATGCAACGTAACGTAATGAATACGCTACCTTTTAATACCTTTATGATGTCAGTTACTTGTCGAAACCACACTTTTCGATTATCGAGAAAAATATTTTGCACTTTTTTTAAAATTTTTCTTGTGTAGTCACTTTTCTCGAAAAATTGTTTTTTTCTGTGAACGGAAAGCCGGTGCTGACCTTGAACATAACATATTCCCATTAGAAAGCAATCTCTAAACACAGATAAGCAAAGTTTGGATTTTTTTGTTGTTTTGAAAACATCAAAAAGGACTGAAATTGTAAAAGACATCTTTTGGGAATTGGCACGGCCCACTATTAAACGCCTTACCTGTAACTATTCATGTAATGACTTTTCCAAACAAAGTGCTATAGTGTAAGCGGTCAAAACGGTGGTCCGTTTCGAACCGTTTTCAATGATACCCGTTCTTGAAGCAAAATGCGTCAACGTACCAAATTTCATTAAAATATCTCAACAATTGCGCCCTGTGGGATAGACGGACAGACAAGGTTATATCGATTCAAAAATGTATATTAAAAAGTAAGTCCATCTCAAGTCCTTCCCGGTGTTGCGTACATCCGCTCACGATTGTACCACAAGTGCTGTCGGGTATAAAAATACGTCCTCGCCGTTACAGCCAACAGCATTGAATCAGTCCGAAGAATTACTGACCGATATGCTATTCGAATTATATCGTAGAAGTAAAACTTAACAGAAATGCTTCGTGCAATCGTTTTATGGATGTAAAAAAAGTTCCATTCGTCCAACTAACACGCCTACTATTAACAAAGTAATTTATACTTCATATGTGTTGATGTAAAGCGGAAGGCGAATGTAATTCTTTTGCTTACATATGTATACAATAATATATATACATATACACATATGCATATCTATATTTATATATGTATATATATTATATATGAATACATATACATAAAAAGAAGTGCACAATTTTTCTGCAATTCACGGCACATACGTGCATATATTCTCAAGGGACAGCAAAATAAAAGTTAAAAAAGGAATATATAAAAAAAGTTATGAAAAATTTTCATACCGTTCCGAGCGAGCGCACATATGCACGCTACATAACTAAAGTGCTTACAGAAAATAAATAAGAATTTTGTGCAGAGTGAATGCTTGGGAAAAAAAAAGCACACATACATGTAAAGCACATCGAGAATACATAAAAATGAGTGAAAGAGAGAGGGAGAGGTAGAGAAAGATAGGAGCAGGAATTTAAGAGCCGTAAGGATATAAAATATGGCGGTAAAGGTGTTCTATGTAAGAGTACATATATAAGCGTGCATGTATACGAAAACCGAATTGTGGGCAAACTAACTTTACATACATATAGCTTTTGGAACAAGACCGCACATTGCCAAAGCTATGGTAAAATATTTTGCTTAAGGATTCAAAATTATACATGAGTAGGTGAAAAAAAGCTAAAAAAAAGGAAAAAGAAAATAAATAAATGAAAAAAGGAGTAAACATACACACGTATATACTTACTATATATATAAATATATATAAAAGAATATAAATTGCATAAGTCTGTAAACGTATGCACAGCAAGGCTTTGGGGATGTGCTCTAATGCATTCTACGTACGCTCTTGCATGCACATAAGCACATACTCATAATGTTGAACAACTAACTATACAAACTAAAATGGTAAAAGGCTTGAACGCTTAAGCGCACAATGTTCGTATGCTATGAAACTTTAGTTTATGTGTAAGAAAATTTGTATGTATTCGTTAGTAATATAGTGGGTTTTTTCTTTACTCTTTTTCTTTATATTCTATAAAATTACATTTCCCATTCAATATGATATATGATGTGACAGTATCAGCGTACACTATGCAATGTAAGACTTTTGTCCGGAGCCATAAATAACGAAGCATTAGAAATTACTATGTTGATGAGATAAATGGGAAATGCTAAGCTTATAGCAAATTAAGTTTTAAGTTTCGCGATTTAATAGTCATTGAAATTTTGCAGAAATCGAATAAAAAAGTTTTTACGATTCCTTTGGAAATGTTTTTCTAAATAATTCCGTTACAATCTTCAAAAATGCAAAAGATAGGCGAGAAAAATCGTCAGCGCTCAACCACGCACACTATTCGCATATTAATTGTAACCTCGTTCGAGCACTATATCCAGTCTAGATCAAAACATTTGCAGGAATTGGCCTTGGTCAACTTAATGCGCAACAGCAATAGTTCTTAAAGACATTTACTCTTCCAATTTGTAATTTTGGCCAAAATCTTATTTTGTAAAGAATATTCGAAGCGTCTAACTCTATTGAGGACTGAAGTATCTGGAAGACTTAGTGCCAATAAAACATTTATAACTTTATTAAAGCGAGTAGACTAACCATTTGGTCTATCTTTTAGAAAAGAACAACCAATAGTTCTGATGACTAGTGCTTATAATACTTTCAATGCTCGGATTTACTTTTCTCTTGTCTAAATAAATTGTAAAATTAATAATAAAAAACAAATCTCTGCTAATAATGTTACACAACAACAATAACACTCTACACTATTTGTGGTACAACGGTATATTAGGTTAAATAAGCAAGGACCGGAGGTCTTAAGATAGGCCCCCTTTCGATTCGGAATCATTTTCTGAATCAATCTAAACTCCTCCGTACATCTGGTTTTCTTGCGTTCAACCCATCCGCCATTTTTGAGATATTTTGATGAAGAGAATCGAGAATCTGCCAATCAGGCACGACAATCAAATGTTAGTTGTTGTTAACAGTTACGCCCGAAGGAAGAGGTTCATAAACCGCTTACTTCATCAAAACCATTTAGTTTTACTCTTTTTTGAGAACAACTACGTCATAAAATAATCTATACAAAGAATAACGAACAGCTTGGAAAGTTCGTGTTAACCTTAACGCACGTTATGTTTCCTATATATGTGCGTGATCAAGAAAGATTATATGAAACCATATTACCAACGGTTCGTCAATTAACCCATTTTCGAAAAGGTTTCATGGGCCCATCTCATCAAAGACTATTTTTACTTCGCCATTTGATGGAACTTTAATTGAATTGAAACGTGGAAAAGATTTCAAATTCGAATACTCTATGAGTTGGCACTCTTTGAATTTGTCTAAAGCAGACATGCTCCTTTGGATAAGTACATCGGGTTTTATTCTTCGGTAATCTCTTCCCTTGATCTTCTTATTTTAGCATCCCTCCTTGATCTCAACAAACTGTTTGAAAGATTTGCTTTAAATGCTTTGAAGAGCTTTTTCATATCAAAACTTGTTGGTTGATTTGGATTACTTCGGTTCGTTTGGAACGAAATCAAATTAATTTGTGTATTGTTGTTATGGTTTAAGATTTTTCCGGTAACTCAGATTTTTCCTTCTCTTTTAAAGGAAACTTCCATTTACTAGAGAAGTCCTTAGTGCTTGCAATTACAGCCTAAGTTGCTTGTCTATTGTCTGGAATCATATCTTAGATATAACTAATAGACTGATCCCATCCCAAATATTGCGAACGTCCTAAATATGAAGATGTCTTGCAAGCTGAAATGAAATCTCCTAACAAGTATGGTATTTCGAATTAATTCGCTTATCCACCAAAGCACTAACGAAGGACTGGGACTTTTAAACAAGTTAACGCATAAAGTGCGCGACCGTCAATATATTTGTAAATTGTTCATATCAAGTAAATATTACACTTTCATCATCTGTAGGGAATTCATAAAAATTTCACACCCTTGTAGGCGTATCAACGAGAATAATAAGAACATTTGCTCGCTGGACTGAGAAAATTTTCTTCCTATTCCTGGGATGCACGTAGAAATTAACTGCATTCACCTCACAATGGTTTCGAATACCTCTCGAGGTTTACGATTATTATTTAGCATAACAATTTCGTCTACGAATTTAAGCCAACTTTGAATAACCTACTGAGCTATTCTTCTTTATCAGCTCTTAAGGTTCAAGAGGTGGGCGGAGTGATGGGCATGTATTCTTGCATGTATATTTTTCGCTGTACTCCATCATACATCAATGGGAGTAAGTACAATAAACGGCAATCTCTGCAAGTGTTTCAGAATATTTAAGAACGCAAAGAAAGGGGAAAGTTAACCTGATTGTCGAATTGCTTTAAAGGCCCTGAAAGAGCAAGCAATAGCCTCTAATCTTGTGTTGTAGGGACTTCAAACAGTGAATGGAATAAAGAAGCACAATGAGGTACACCGAATATGAATACCTAAACACTCGAAGGCAATAGGAAAGACTGAAGGCCTTTGGTAGGTGCGGAATCCTAGGACCAAGGATTCATATCAAAAGGGTGGTATCGCAATGGACGCAAAGTACAGAACAACGGAAAACCAAAAGATTTATTAAATCTTCTGCCTTAGTACACTCGCTCTAGAAACAACGAAGCAGTCACACACATATCGTAATTGGCTTCTACAAGTCATAACTCCCTTACATACCACTCGTATCATATAAGTATCTCGGATACCGATTCGTACAGATTCTGCGAGTGGGTGAAGGAAAACCATCCCATCACATCTTGCGCGGCCATTTGGAGAATCCAGGCGTTTGGGGAACATTTTATAATCCTGAACACTGTATGACGATCCGAGCCTAAGGAGATGGAGGGATTCGTAAGGTATCGTAGCGCGGATTGGCCATTATATTGCATTGCAATAAAAGCGCACTAAACACTCTCACTAAGTATAACGCACAGTATGCGAAAGATAATTACCACAAAGTGTCTGAGAGTCCTTCCAGCTTACAATTAACGAACTTAAAGAACTTTAAGGTTGAAAAGACAAATCTTTCCTTTATTAACGCTCATCGTACTTTTTGTTTTGATAAGAAAATCTTAAATTCTTCTGTATAACCACAGCTAAAAAAAAAAAAAAAAAATTAGGCCGAGGTGAATATATATAAATATATATATATATATATATATATATATATATGAATGAGATCTCCAAGAATGTTCCTGTGTACGTTCATATGTATGACAGACATATTATATCGATTAGTTGCTAAAATGTTTAAATACTCCATTGTGTGTAACATAAAGATACAGTAACACCAACAACAATCATAAAATTTTAAGAGCCCGAGACTAGATTGAACAAGAACAATAATAATAAAAGCAATAACAACAACAATCGAGATAACGAGAAAATCAAAACAAAAACCGAAAACGTATAACAAACAGTTAGTTAGTCAGTCAGTTAGTCAAACTGAAATACACACACACACACACACACATAAACACACACAGGACTAATCAATGAATTAAAGCCGAAAGTGCAGCAATTTTCGGTTTTTTTTTCCCCCCCCAAAAAAAAAGGCGCAGAAAAACAAATAATGAAATAATTTAAGAAAAGCAAAGAAAAAGATTACTAAAGATATTGGCACAACCGGCAAAGAAAAGAAGAAATATTAAAACAAATAAGAACAGAATTAAAGCAAATAGTGCGACATAAGCTTCAATGAAAAAGAAATTAAAAGAGAGAGGAATGAAAGAAAAAAAAAATTATTTATTCTATTGCAGATTGGAGTGCGGTATGCCAGCATATACATACAAAAGAATGCGTGAGTGTGTATTTGTGTGCGTGTTTGTGTGCTTGTGTGTTTGTGTAAGCGCGTAAATACAATTACTACACAGCATCTAATGGAAAAATAAACTAAAATACGGCGAATTAACAATGCCCCCCCAACTGAGAATGATAACGAATGAGAAAGAGAGAAAGACAGAGAGAAAGAGAGCGCGAGCTAAGAGCCATGAGACCCACGTTAACTTGCAATATATTGTGAAAAGCTCATGCGTCTGCCTTTACACTGCATACTACCAGCTATAATTGTGTGCAGAGCTTGAGTCTTATTGGCTGATTGGTTGCTCATACTATATGCGCGCTCTGGTTGATTAGAGAAAACTACTGTTGCTGCTGCTGCTGCTGCTGCTGCCGCTGCTGCTATCCAACACATCATTGCTCCTCTTTTTTTTTATTGTGCATTTTTGTTTAGCAGAATATTCGCTCTTAACCTACGGTTTGTGGATAGTAATAAGCAAAAGAGAAGAAGAAAAAGAAAAAGAAGAAGAAGAAAAAGCAAAAGCAGAATATGCGATTTTTATTCTCCACATAATATGTTTATGCCTTCTCCGTTGCAATAAGATTTTCTCGTTTTTGTTGTTTTTCGAGTGTTTCATCATCTGTTGCCAATTGTCAGTTGCAACGCGTCAACTCTGCTTTTTTTTTTTTTCGTTTTCTTATTATTGTAGAATTTTTTCATACATGCAAGCTAAAAAAAAAAAAAAAAACAAAAAACAGCGAAAAAGAAAAAATTATAAAAACTAGCGTTTATTAAGTGAGGTCACGCTAATTCCGTTAAAATTATCCACCGAAAAAAAGTGCGTCTCTCAGTGAAGCATATTCAAGTTGTTTGTGTCGCTTGTACGCAAAGCTTAATGGCTGTGTTTTAACAGAAAACTAAACAAATTACACCTTTATATATAATAGTGATAATGAATATTACACTACCGTCGGGAATGAAATTCTCACAGTTGTTAAACAATTTCGATTTTACCCCAGAAAAAAAAAGAAATAATAATAATAATAATAATAAGTAAACTTAAGACAATCACTGAGTGAAATTAAATTAGTGCAACAAACAACTTAAGAAAGCTTAGGTGAATTTAAAATGCAAACATTAAAGTCGTACAAAGCGCGAGGTTGACTAACTGTGAAAAATTGTTAAGAAAGTTACTTGAAATTTCCAGAAATAGTTTCGTTAACATAAACCTTACGTTTCGGCATCTGACGTTTACTGCAAAATGTTCTTATCATCGCAAATGCATGCTAATGTAATTGAAAAGGTTGACTAAAGCTGTTCGCCTAACGTTACCGATATAAAAATCAGGGTAAAAGGTATGTTTATTAAATGTGAACATAACCTCATCAAACCATCGACCATAAACCTCTTATTTGCATATGTATGTGGCTTCCAAATATTCTCTCTTTTGTTGGCTCGATTTAACAAAACAATAATCTTTAGACAATCAATATAATAACAAAATAAAATTTATAATAACATTTATATAATTCACTAATAATTGAGCCGAGCAGCTAAGTATCGTGAATTTTAAATAATTGTTCGCGGATTCAAATTTCAAGTGCATTAAAGTTTATAGTGAATGCTCGGCCGGTAGGGACACGCCGATCGTGCATACAACCACTAGGCTCTGGCCTCTTCCCTTTTCTTTGCGATCGTCACCGAGCGATTGTTCATTCAATTAAAAAATAGAAAAATCACTTATATGGGACAAATTATAGAACCTCTTGCAAATTCTTTTATACCTCATAGGTCTTATTATGGCTTGAAAAGAAAAGATGGATGTTCGTGAAATTCTGATGCCTTTTCTCATCTTCGGTGCTACTATAAATAATAAAACCTAGAAAAGGAAGTGTTACGCTTCAGATCTTTAAAAACGTAAGGCTCCGCTCCAAGCATCAGACTTTTGACCTCGTATTAACATTTAACCGTGCTTTTTACATCTTTTCATAATTTTTTACTATTAACAAAATTCTTTTAACCTTTCAACAATAACTCTCAACTTCACTCTGTCAAGAAATATGCGTACGTACATAGAAAAAAACTTGCAAAACCCCAGTGTAAGAATAAATGTTTTTGTCATTTTTCAAGCTCATACAAATTTTTACAGATCCATTACTAATTAAATAGAATTGAATGAAAAAATGTGGTAAACTGAGTAAACAAACTAATTATCATAGTGCATTATGAACTGTTTGTTAATAAACATATGGATGACAACAAAACCAAACATTAGATAATTGCAAGGATACAACGAAGATCTTTTGTTCTTACAAGCAGCGTCAAACTGCTATCATAAGATAACTGAAATTTGATATAATTCATTGCCAGCTTAAAATCATATCCACATGACTCGTTTTCCTATTCCGAATCGTTCCGTTCATGGTCGAGGTTGATATGTAAATTTTAATACAATGGCATCCCGAACCGAAATTAACACTTCAAAGAACGCTTTAAGCCTTTAATTCAGAAAAATATTCGGATAATTTAGGCTTGATATGAGATCACAAGTGGTTAAAACAAGGAAAAGTACTACAGTGGATCGTTAAATACGCCACATCTTCTTGCAGGAATTCGTGTAACGACTTTTCAAAATGAGCCGTTACATGGGAAGTGGTCGGAAAGGTGATCCAATGCAAACAATTTTCTAAAACGTTCGTCCTTGGGCCAAAATATGTCAGCGTAACGAATTTGATCAAAACATCTGATAAATTGCGACCTGTAGAAAGAAACCAAGACGGACAGAAGGACAGACAATCGTAAATCAGTTCAGAAAATGATTCGGTCTCGATTGTTATAAAAAAAAACTTGGGTATACCTCGAGTACTTCTGGCTGTTCCTTACATCCATGCAACTTAGTGTAGTCTTGCACTTGCTCTTGTAGAGTGTAATAAATAACATAAGCTTTCTCAAATAATTCTTTGACCATTGATAACAATTTTAGCAGTCGAGCGCACTGAAGTGCAAAAATTGTAGCTTTCAGATATTTTGCAACGAACAACGGAAAAGTCAAGTCAAAACCGCCAATCACTTGAATCAAGAATACACAGTTTATCGGATCGCCAATGCAATAAAAACGTTATGATAAATCTACTTCTTATCTATTTCCCTTTGCTAATTTCTTTCTAACAGCCACCGCGAGTAATTGGTCATAGTGACCAATGAAGAAATCCATATAATATATATAAATATATATAACTATATATATAACCCATGCGTCGGCCACACTCCGGCCAAATTCCGATATTATCCCGATTAATGGAGGATAAGTAAACTAAAGCGAAGCTGCTTTTTTAGAACACATCTGCTGCATGATGTATCTGGACCCCAAAAACGTATCCATGACCCTGAAAAATATTTTTAATACGAAACTCTGAACTGAAACAAATATTTATTAACTTGAAGAAAGAGAATATCTTTTCACGAACTTCACCGTCAGAGTTCGAAGAATGATATAACCATGAAAAAAAGAGGAGTACAGTTTACGGACTTTTTCGTTGGCCCTTTTTGATTGTTTTAAAATTTTTCGTTAATCAGTGTAATCTAATTTGATTATATGATGTTTCACCGCTTTTCATTTACATGTTTATTTCATAGATTTTTTCAAAAGCTGTGCATAATACATGAAACTCTTCTTAGAATAAGAACCTTGACTAAAGCTTCGATAGACAACCAAGTAAAATAATAGCGAAACCTTAGTTTATTATTTTTGATTTCAAATGTTATTAAAGTCCGTACAATAAAAACTTTGCCGATCCATTCGGACAATTCGCAATATTTCTCACACGATAAAGCCCCACCAAAGAGAAGCCGCGACAAAGCGTAAGCAGCGCAATGGATAAGACTAAATCGATTTCTATGTAGCTTCAGGATCGAAAAAGTATACAAAGTAAAAAGAGGCAACTTTTCTTCGGACTCTAGACTTGGAGTAGTATTTGGAATAAATGGATTACCTTGGTAATGGAACAATTCCTTCCTAAAAGCTATCTTTGCCGAATTCTTATATCTGCCATAGACTTTCTATTATTGGAAAAGTTATTGGAATTTTCACATTTTATACCCTACACCATTTTATGTGTATTAATCAGCACATCATCATCAATCACGTCACATTTTATAATGCGCTAAGTTTGTGTGGTTGTATGCAACACCCAGAAGGACTTGCGGTAGACCCATCTTTTACTATGCCGATCAATTCAGAATCACTTTTTAAATCAAAGCTTGCTTGTCCGTCCGTCCGCTTGTCCACCTGTCAGCCTTTTATTCTTGCGTTCAACCTAAAGGTGCAAAATTTTGAGATAATTTGACGGAAATCAGTTCCCCCTGGGAATATTTTAGCCACAAAATGAAAATTATGCCGATGGGATCACCTTTTCGGCCACACTCCCATATAACACTTCGTTTTGAAAAATTGTTTCGGGAATGGCTGCAAGGTAGCATACGGTATTTAATGGTAGGCCTATAATGTTTTTATTTCTTTAAAGTTTTTTCACTTCTTTAACAAAGATGGATGTGATTCGGTTCGACTATAAAACGCGATTGTATACATAGCTCAAGCACCAGATATATGACCGACACACAGACAGAAGAGACACTGGAAGTACACATAGATGTATCTCTGTATGCATGCATCTAGAATAAATTTTCCCTTTGATAGGTTTCTTTCTAAAATCATTAATAACTTAGTCAAAGATGAACTAAACGTTAACCTTGCTTTGCTAACAAAGAGTTCTGCTTATTTCTATTGATTTTGGCGAGAAAATTTTAGAAACTATCTCTCACAACGACTGGTAAAGCAATTGCTCTGCAAAACCTTGCTATTAAGCGTTTATAAGTCAGTTGAGTTAATTTTGAGTTGTTGCTCCTGTATTCTACCCTTAATCGTTCACCTGATCGAATAAATAAATGTATATATACACATACATATAGAGAAAAGAAAAAATGAACCCATAGTGCCTTTAAATCTATTAAACGATTAATAGCAAAAAAAACTTTTCTGGCTTGGTGGATTTAAGAGGAGTCTGCCGCGTTCGTCTTTCGCAAAAAAAAAAAAAAAAAAAAAAAAAAAATCATGTTTACTAAGCAGCTATGAACATACCAAACATCTAAAAACGACGTAAAAATTTTGCTCGCAACAAATTTCGCGGCATAGTATTTTTTTTTTTTTTTTCTTTTCCATTTACACCCCCACGCAGTCGTATACATAAATAGCATCGTCATAGGCAAGATTTTAAACTTGACCACCATTGCTACAACAATATCATCGCAACTGTGTATTCATTCATTGTGTTTACATACACACTCCATATATATCAACTGATTTGATATAAGTAGGTCTCAGCAGTGTGTAGGGAGCTTTAGTTGTTTTCTCTTATACATTGTACTATAGTAACACAACCCATAAAATAAAATTCAACCCTTAGTACACAAAAGCGGATAAATTTTTAAAGAGGGGTACATTCGATTGGAGCTTTCTTCTTTTCACCTACAATCACAACAGAAATGGACAGAGACTAACACAATCAACTCAAAAAGTCCGTGGTGGAAGGGGGATTTTACAGCAACACAGCAACACACAATAAAAGGAAATTACAATAAAAAGAAAATTTTTAAATGAGAGTAAAGGCAAAGAAAGATATGAGAAAAAAACAAATAAAACTCTTAAAAACTTTTAAGCAAAAAAAAAATGTGAGGCGGATAAACGGGAAGATGGAATTTCGAGCCGTGCGTACTGCAAAAGAATAGAAACGATGAGCGCGAGTATGCGATTTTAAAGCCAGCAAGGAAGGACGGATTTGATTTGTGTCGTTTACAAGCCCATCAATGTTTTGTAACCTTCTATATGGGTAAGGGGCTTAGGTGTTTTAGTTAGATTTCTTTGTTGTTTTCTTTTCTTTTTTTTTTTTTTTTTGTTTCATTTTTTTGTCCGGTTTGTCCTTCGTTCATCGACAACAAGGTACGCGTAAAATTTTCACATTTATTTTTTTAGTCGTTCGTCGGAAGTCAATCAAAAAGCGTGTCTAACTAGAAAACATCAACACCGTCAACTACTATCAAATAACCGGCATAGATAACATACAATTCCCAAGTATGTACATTATATAGTGAGAAAAGAAAAAAAAAAAAAAACATGTGTGTGTGTGTAAGGATTTATATATATATATATATATGGTTAAAAAAGGAAAGGTCACCATAAAAAAAAAAGACAACAACAAGTTACCAAGAGTAAAATTATTGCATTATTAACCTACCGCCATTAAAACTATTGAGAGTAGACCGCATTGAATATGTAGGTATGGAAGCGTAAGCGCTTCAATGTGTATACTTGGGTGCAAGTGCGTGATCTTTTTTTTTTTATTTTTATTTTTTTTTGTACTGTGTTATGGTTGTTATTTTTATTTATTTTTTTTTAAGTTATTTTTCTCAAAAGCCACAAAGTTGTTACGCTCTTTTTACGCGGCGTTAACTAAATACTGCTGGCGGCTAAACGCGCGCGCTCCTTCAATTATTTTCAAACAAACAATTAAATTAAATCACTTCACATCAACAAGCAACGTACGTCAACTCAACTCTTTCAGACCCACAGTATGGTATATAAACACAACAACTCTTTATATATATATATATATATATATATATATATATATGTGTGTGAGTGTGCGTGTACATGTGCGTCTGTCCTATGTACAGCAAACCCTTTAGTAGTTACTCTCTTACATTCACCCATATGTTTGTACGTAATGGTAAAAACAACGCATGTTTCGTTTAAGTGCGAAGCATGTGTGCCGGTGCGTGTGTCTGTAAACTTTACCATCACTCAAATGTTCTTTAAGGTGCAGGTTTTTCTTAAAGTTGATTTTCGTTTTGTTTTTTTATTTATTTTTTTATTTATTTATTTATTTTTTTTTTTTGTTTTTTGCCTTTTGTTAGTGTTTATGGTTGTATGCGTTTCATCGTCACTGTTGTGTGCTGTAGTTTGGCGGTCTACAGCCTGCAGTAGAGAAAACGTGTGAATTTTAACGCCAATAAGTCTGACAGCGTCATGACAGTCATGTCAAAATAGTAAAATTAAAACGTCTATCATAACAAGAGTAGTGTTAACGTGTGTGTGTGTATGTATGTATTTATGTGTGTGTGTGTGTGTGTGTGTGTGTGCACGCGAATGTGTGCATTTTTTTGAATATTTAAAAACCAAACCCAACCAAAGTTATGATAAATTTATGCATCTTAATGAATGTTTTTAAGCCTCGTAATTATGCTTAATGTTACGCAACTCAAATGAAAGCAACAGTAAGGACTTTACGTAAGTGAAATACGAGATGAAGAGATTGTAAAATTGTCAAAAATGTTCAAAAAAACACAATTTTTGAATTTCCTTAATGATAACATTTTAAGCGCTATGTTCTTTGTCGTTATAAACTTTCTGTTCCCCTCTAACTGAAAGTTCCCCTCATCTATCCGCAGCTTAAATCGTATCGTATGTAAGTGATTTAGGGATACGATCGTCGTATGTGTACGAACGGAGATTTGTCTGAAATTTTCGATTGCCATTATACATTGAAAATCAAGCGGCGTGAAAAGTTGGTTTTAATTCTGTTTAATTTTACAGTTACAATATATAAACAGCCAATCAAAGACGAAGCAATTATTCCTGTAGAGACAAAAGTACTAACAGAAAACATGTAGAAACATTACTTATCTATTCACTATCCATCTCTATATCATTCTATATAAGTGGGCGAAAAGCGTTCGTCCTTGAGTTTTCAGTTGATGTTGCGTAGAATACAATAGAATGGACAGACGGACAGAAAAACTTAGACTGACATAATAAAGAGGTGGTTCTATCTCGCAAGTGGTGTAGTGTATAATCATTCATTCTGAATAATTTACGATAGTGTTACTCCTTAGTAGGATATATTTTTAAAAGTAAAAGCATGAGCGAAGTGTAGACTTCAATGAGTCCACTAGTGCTTGAAATAAAATAATACAATGATAGACAAATGCTTTACCGTCATCAGTTTTATAAAAAGAAAAAAAGAATGTTAGTATAAACGAGAAATACTTACTAATTGTTTTATGACAAAATAACCAAAAGCATGAAGTGCACCCGTTCAGTTTGTTCTTGACTAAAAACATCGTTTTTCAAATGTCTTTTCAATGAAAATATTTTTAAATAAAAGCACGCGAGATGTTGCTCTGAAATAAAAAAAGAATGGCAAGTTTGAGAAAATACCGGTGCAAGTTGTCCTTTTCGATTCTATCAATTTATCTATATTCCGCCAAAATTAGAGTATAACTCGCTTATGTGAACGGAATGCTCCAAACTTTGCTCAACCGCATGCAGAGTAAGGCTCTAATGCTTATGCGTAACAAAAGGGTGCCCAAAACTTTCGATACTATTGTGCTTCGGCGTAATGTGGGCTGAGATTTGTCCATCAATTAAGTTTTTCAACAGAACTACGTTGCTTTCTCAGCGTTACTACCCGTTCCATGCATACCGCACAACACACTACCGCGAGATATCATTCTTCAACTATAGCGCCCGCCTCCGAAACAGCAGTGGTCTTTCCCTCCGCAGCTGAAGTGTCGATTTTGAAGACGAATATTCGACGAACATTATTCCCTCTCTCACACCCCTCTACGTACGACCCTTGAGGATCACCATCCAGCCCCGACGGGGTGGGGTGACGTCCCCAAAGTACAGGTCATAAAAAAAAAAGGAAAAATAGATAGCAGCGCAAGGTTGCGTTAGTTAACAATGCTTTATTGCACTTTGCAATCTCAAGCAAGGTTCTTAAATCCTCCAGAGAGTTAGACAATCCCTATAAGCTAGCGGCCTAAACTGGACTGGAGACCCCAGATATGTTAATTATGTCTGGCCCAATAAACCGACTCTAGGGAGTGTTGAGTCCTATCATCACCTCTAATTATACGATTTAGGAATGATAGAAACCACAATCACCACGCCCGGAAGTGTGGTGCCCAGCAGTTAGGACTCACACATTGGTTAACCGCTGCCTTCAAACTGGGGATTGAACATAGCTTCCCCCCGGAAGGATTTTAGCAAGCACTAATCTGCAGTATACCAACGCTGTCACCAGCAGGTATTCGCGACTTTGTGATTGGCCTCTTGACACCTGTGGAGCTTAAAGTTAGCCTTACTTCACGCGACAAAGTTACTCTGGCCTTCGGATGAACCATAAAATCTCGGCTAGCCAACTCCAGACTACTCTTCTTCATGATATATTAGCGTCGGACGACCCACCTTCAGGGAGAATGACCTTGCACAGACGAACAGACTCAAATGCTTAGATCGATGTAGAGTTATGTACTGCCCCCTTTATACGGTCTAGGGAATTTTCTTGTGAATGTTGCAAACGTTGTAACGCAATTAATATAATACGCACATCCTTCGGCGATGGTTATAAAAATTTGAAATAAATTTCGATTCATTTGCTTTTATCGTGATTACTATCATCCACATAGTACTTTGAATATTCCGTATAAATTCGTTCAACGTTCTTTGCATGTTAAAAGCAATTGCCGCCAATGTCCCCCAATCAGAACAAGAACAGTTTTCAAAACATCTAAAGATCCGACAATTGTCAGACATATTATCATGAATAACATCATCATCAACATTAGCATCAGTATCATTAGTATCATTATCATATATAAAGAGCACAAGGCAGTTTTCATTACTAACAAGTGCGTGGCGTGGCTTTCTCTATCTGAGCTAAAATGCGTGTGTTTACATATACGATAATTGTTTTCCAGAAATATGTTCGTTTAACAAAAATTGTTTCTTTGTGTATATATATATATATGTACATACACATATATGCATATAAATCTCCTTTCAAAAATATTGCTCATTTAATTAACATATATAGTACGCAGAGTGATATATTAAATGAAAAATATGATGCAATAAAATGTATAGCGAATCAATAAGAATACTAATGCGAACATCAATATCTTAACAGTTTTTATACATAAATATTTGATATATGAATAAAGCTAATAATGTCTTTATATATTTTTATTTAAATTTCTTATGATTGCTGAGTTTGAACAAACAACTGGTGGAGTGAAGATCTTTTGAATTTTCAAACATTCTCGTGCAGTTTTTTCGCATTCGTTAAAAGAATTCATTTGCATGAAACTTTATGGTCAGCCACCGTAAAGTTATGAAGTATTTAAAAAATGTGTTCGCAGATTTGCGATCTTAGATACACAACCACACTTTGCAAAATGTCTGTTTATTTACGATTAACGTGAGGTCTTCTGTTGATTTCATCTTTTTAATCTTATACGTCTGCTCGTTGATAAAACATTTACAGTCGTGGAAATTCGCAATACGTTTTACGAAAGTATGATTTTTTTTTTAAGAATGATTTGTGCCTTCTTATACCTACCGCCGGAAGAGGAAGGGTATGTTCATTTTTTCAAAACGCTTGTAACACCCAGACGGAAGCTCAAGAGTTGTATTTTTGATCAGCACGAAATTCTGAATCGATTTAATCGTATCCGTCTATCCAAATGTCCGTCCATCCATATGTCCGTTTATCCATATGTCTGTCTGTCTTTCTGTGTAACGTCTGTTGAAAACATGTAGGTTGGTATTGAAAGTGGTCCAAATCGTTCGGAGGACTCGTCCACACCACATAAGTTAAGCACATTCTGTCGTTTTAAAAAAAAACGAAACGGTTTTTGGGTCAATAGTCAAAAACTAGAGCAGATAAAGCTGTAAAGCTATAGCATCTGTAAAAAGCTGAAAACAAAATGAGCCACGCTTTCCAATAGCGAGTCACTTTTCATATTTTTGGCCAAGCCTTTATAACGCCCAGAAGCAAGCTTCAAGAACACTAAGGTATATACAATGTTGACAAGTGCCGCATTCGGAATGCACCTAAGCGTCGTTCGTCTATCTGTCCACACACCCAAATCTATGGTACCTGCGATAAACTTTCTCTTGTCCGCGACATATTATGATGCCGTCTAGATATATGCAGAGAAATGACAGTCAAAGGACGCGCTTACAATGTCAACCCTTGAATGCAAAAAAACCGACAACGTGCTTTCCGTGTTTTTCGCTACAACCGTCACAGGATATAATTTTCCGCTTTTATTCTAAAAAATCGGAACTATCAACCCCTCCCATATAAACCTGTAGCGCATAAAAATTTCTTTTTTCTTTAATCTTTTTCAGGGTATAAGTTATTCACTCACGACTGAATATAATATTTTTTTTCAATTGGTTTGCTCCAACAACGGCTTATTTATAATATCTCGTTACCTAAGAGCCAGATCCAAAAATTGGCAATCGGAAAATGCATAGTTTTTTTAGTTTTTGTATATCTAAAAGTGGAAAATAGAATTTTATCATTCCTTTCACTTTCACTATCCCCATATGAAAAGGAAAAATATGCAGAATTTTAGTTCAGGAGCGATGTGGCTAGATTTTTAGTTTCTTTGTAACTTTGCCGATAACTTTGCCAACAAAATGTCTGTTGACCAATACTTTTGTTACTTTATATAGGTCGTCGGAAACCTACGCCTTGTAGTTCACGACAATTTCAATAAAAACTCTCGATTCAATTTTTGGCCAATCTTTGAAAAAGCAAAATCAATTATTTGCACAAATAGTTTTTGAAACTAAAACCGCGCGATATGAATATTGCTTGAAATCGTTAATTTGGAAATTAAACAGACACAGACAGTCTGGGAAGGCCGACTATCACCAGCACCGCCATTTGGCTTAACGTAATTAATTCATCACAAAGGATTACGAACTATATCTTGTTTCCACATAAAAGATCACTTGTCATAGGAATCCTTATGGGAAGGAGGAGGATTTAAGAAGTAGGCGCTACAGTCTGCTTCGATAAGTAAAATAACTATTTTGTCGCAATTTTCAACAGCAAAAAACTACCGCTATACAAAAGCTTGTTTGTTTTTAAGGAAGGAACGACGAAAAATGATTTCATCCCATTCTATCCCAAATTTTACCAGTTCATTTAGTACAACAAGTTGCTTTTTCACGACCTTTTATCCATATTTTCTCAATATGGCGCCTCATATGAAAAGCGGACCACTCCAATACTACTCCAATAACATTGAATATAACTTTAGATGAATAGACATGAAAAGGATAGACGGGGGCGCTTTCAATGGAATCATAAAATGATTCTATTCGTACAATACATGATGAGTTTATATTAAGTCCTTCTGCGGATTGCATTCTTTCGGAAGAACTTATAATATTCATTGGAAAAGCACTGCAGGATGTTTTCTCTTTTCAGATAATTGTACTGTTTAATCCTTGGTTTTTTCATATCTGTATTATCAGAAAAAAACACTGACTATACATATGCAAGTAAGCCCTGAATAGCATAAAATATTTAAATTTATCTTTAAAAGCACTTGTCTGAAAGACTAGAACTAGAACTGTTTAGTCCAAATCCGATTAAAATGAACAATTGGTGAGCATTTGTAAAATCTGATCAAAAACTCTGAAACTCTTAAAATGTCAAAAAGAGCAAAGAAATTTTGTCCATTGATTATCTAACAAATTTGGTTTGACCGAAGTAAATAGAAATCTTGATGCAATGACCAAACAACCAATCCCTAACAACAATTTTGAACTCTCTAGCTCTCATTTACTTCCAAATCTAGAGAAAATTCCAAATGGCAAACCAAATAAGTTGTAGTTAACGTAGATGAGTATTTTGAAGAAATTTCACCAAAAAAAATTTAGATATGGAAAACAGGTAGGAAAATGCACATAACACTTAACGGAGTATGTATTGAAGAACCAAGCAAGTGCTTTGGTGCCTTTATTGAAGCCAATTTAAATTATCTTTGATGAGAACGTACGTCACGTCACGTCTTTATTGTGGATATATATGTACCTGAGCTAAATAGAATTCGCTCCCAAACGACTATAACTTTCTGGATACTTCCTTTTTTTACTACAAAATGTGGGTGGGCGTAATTTGTAAGTTGGACAAAATAATCGTCATGTTGTTGTTGTTGTGCTTTCGAACATAGTTTTAAATTTTGTTTCTTCGCTTTAATGTTTAATGTAATTTTTATAAATTTTCAATTTTTCACAACATTGTTGGTCATTTCAAATCTTGTACACTTCGACTCCTTAGAAATTATTATTATTTATTACAAAATCGAAATATGTTAGAAAAGAAAAACAAAAAAAAAATAAATAAAAAATAAAAAAACATAAATCTTTTTACTCGAAAATTACTTAATTTAGAGAACAAATTAAGCTTTCAACAACTCCTACCAATTGCCTCTAGGAGTAGAACAAACTTGAACACAATGAATACTTTTTTGCGCTTGCATTTACCTTTAATTAACATCATTCATTTTTCAGATAAAATATAATAACTACCAGTTGCAAAAATAAAAAAAAAAACAAAACAAAAACAAAAAAACGAAACTAACAATAACGTCAGAGAGCATCATCATCATCGTCGTCGTCGTCGTCGTCGTCATCATCCACATCATTGGCTGCTACACACATCAGCAACAACAAATTGCCACCAAAACCCAAAGGTCAACAACATAATCTACTTAAAAACAACTTTAAAAGCCTTTGAAAGAAAAGACAAAACACAACAACAACACAAACTACAAAAAAAAAATAAAAATATAAAAAAAAAAAAAACATCGGTAATAAAAGCAAGAGCAACCAACTCCAAGAGTAATAAATCAAAATACGTTAAAGCGTTACTGACGAATTTCAAGCGCAAAACATACATATATCAAAATAACAACAAAAACAATAGTAACGTTACTAACATACGCAACTGTTAAAAGTAGCACCTACGCTCACTATTTGTATGTGTATGTATATGTTGTATATATGTGCAAAGGATATTCCCGTATTTTTAACTGCAACAATCACAGCAACAACATGCCTTTAATGTTAGCCACTTTAGATCAACAAGAACTAAGCATATCATCATCATTTATTGGCAATGAAGTTGCATCTACTACCGCCAACGTCATCACTAGTGGCAGTAAATCACCTTCATCGCCATCACCAACCAAATCAATGTCAGTTGCCACCAATCATCATTACTACAACTACATGCCGGTAACAACAAATGCTCAGCCGATAGCAGTGGCAAATTTTAAAATTAATAATCACAATAACAATAATAATGAACAAGTAGCCGCTAATGCATTTACAACTTCCACTAACGCTCTTACCCCTCAGATCAATAATTTCGGCAACAAGCAACAACAACAACAAATATCAAATGCTAAATCGTCTTTCTTTAATCCTGCCTTTAGCATTGACAATAAGCCTTCGTTGTTCTATGCACACAATAGTGAAAATATGGCGGGAGCTGAAGGTGACGAGAAAGAACGAGAGATTGCCGTCAATACGCGATATATGGATAATTATCGTAGTTGGTATAATAAAGATTTCTTCGCGAATACGAAAAATTGGAATATTCACGACAGAATGACAGACTCGCAGAACACGGCCGAGATGCGGATAAAAAAAGAGCAAGTGAAAGAAGAAGAAGAAATTGTACAGTCACAAGAAGAAATTGCACAGTCGCAAGAAGAAAGCGTTGCCGCAGACATTTCTCAGAAGAATGCTACAAAGGCAGAACTAATAAATGGTAAGTTTGATGCATGCATCAACCAAAGTGTTTATTGCTTGCTAGATTTAAGTAAATACATTTTTTATTAAGGTCTTGCCATCTTAAAATTTTAAAGTGCAATTTGCAAGCAACTCGTTAAAGGTTTTTATCGTCGCCCCTTGAAGTTCAAACTTTACATTTCCAAATATAAAAAACAGGATAAAATCGCTCCTTGCCTCCGTAAAGAGGCACCGCTTTCAAATAATGGGTCAACTATGCTTTCAATGTACCTTTGTGTCTTCTGCATAGGGATTTTTAGCCTTAGAGACACAAAGATATTGCAAAGTTTTCTGTTCAGATTTTCTTTGTAACTTTATTCGAAAGAAAAGCTCCCGAAAAACATCCGAACAAACTCAAACGTGTGCTCGAGCCAGGCGGGCGAATCCGGTTTCATTTTCCGAGCCATTACACTAAACTAAAAAAGGATTGTATCCGATACTTATATAAGGTAGTAGACTACATTTCTTTGCCAAGTAGAAAGTATAGCGCCTTCCTGCTCTAACTTCTTGAAGGTATCATTATAAAAAACCATGCCTACCGGCTATATTGACGTTATATTGTGGATTCCGTGAAAGTCTTATAAAAAATTGTCACTAAGAGCAACTTTCAAATCTCAGCCAGATTCAGATGCATGCCAGCCGTGGAATGAGTAAAATCGTCTATGTATAACACATAAAAGCACTCGGAGTCCTCACGCAGCATATACTTTATATATAGGATCTATGCAGAACTGAAAATCATTTGAAAAACGATCCAGCTTTTACTACACTGCTCGATAAGGGATCATTCTCCGAATCAATTTAAGCATGTCTGTCCTAGGTGTCAGTATCGCCTAACTGTATTCGCCTAACTTAGATGCGTTAAATTTTGAGACATTTTGATAAAACTTGATGCTTCGAAATTTTTGGCCTAAGGACGAACACTATTGAGAATAGTTCGCAACGGAATACTGTCCGCATAACGCCTAATTTCAAAAAGATGCCGTATGACTAACTGTAGGGGGAGGTCTAGGATATTTTATCATGGGCTCGAACCGTGTATATCTTTTTAAAGCTATATTTATCGCGTTCAAGTCCATTTTTAAAATAGATCTCTTGAACTACCTGCAGAAGCACAAATAATCCTTCGACTAAATGTCTTTGGAGTAGTGTTTAACAATTTTTACATATTTACAAAAATCGATTCTACGATTATCAAAGTAATACCTTAGGGAAGATGGAGGATATGCAGGAAAATATGCAACTTTCTCTTATAGGTAATGAATCTTCTCAAATTACCGCAATAATTATTTCATTATACGAAGAGTATGCTGCTTAGCTCTAATTTTACGAAATGTTCACTCTTTTCCAACGTAAAAGGATATTTTTATTTCGATATACTTGTTGGTAATCGTATCATCTACATTTCTGTCCGTGAGGGGTCTTATGCCTGGAACTACAATAAAATCATTTCAATTCGAAACCTAAACAGAGAAATAGAGAGTAACGAGAATTAAGAAATTGAGATGCCCAACCCGCAAGAGGTAAATAATTATAATAATTGCATGCAACTAATTGGAATTGAATAGCAACCGGAGGTATTCATTCAATTCTTGTATACTCTAAACGCAAACACAATGAAATGACTGAAAAAAAAAACAAAAAAAAATATATATATATAAAAATTAATCTCAATAAATCTTTGAATGCCACCGCACAGTTCTTTTGTTGTTTTTGGCTTAATTATCGTAAAGGAAATTGAAGTTTTTTTTTTTTTCTCCTGTATATACATATATATATATATATATATTTTCCCATTATTATATATGGTACCTGTTTCGTATTCGTCTTTCACTCCCCAATCTATATGGACATGCATACGTATAAACAAGAAAGAAAGGAAAAGAAAAGAAAAGACAAAAAAAAAAAACATATTTAAATCATTTGTCTTGTGATGGCTAATGCCGTTGCTGCTGTTAAATTTGAATGCATTACCATTGCATTCCACCAACTGTGCGATGCAGTCAGCCGGCTAGCACTTTATTACCAGGCTGTAACAAAACGTCAATCATTCACTGATACACCGATCATTATTTTTTCATTTTCTTTATCTCTGCTTCTTTTTGTAATTGTGTACTTGAGTATAAATTCATAAAATCATTAAAAGAAATAAATTCACAACAAGGAAATTAGATCCTATTTGCTGATGCACTTTAAACTCTAAAGCCTAATTAGCGGTTATTGTAGAGTCGAACAGAGAGTAAATTCGTATTTTAAATATCCCAACTGTTCCATGCAGTTCATGGATCATTACGTTATAAATGTACACCAAACCTGTTTGCATAGAAAGAGTTAAAAGTTATCTAATTAGTCTCGAAAACATATTCCGTCTTTCCTATCTTTTCCAAATTTTATTGACATGTGTACGAATAATTTGTCTCGCGCAGACAATGAAAGGGAACGTTTTCAAAACTTTCCGAAATGCTATTAATTTCGTAACTTACGCTTAATTACACTTCGGTAATTAAGAACTTGTTAAATTAAAATTTTAGAACAGGTGTTATGAAAAATAGATTAACGAACTTGTTAATAAATTTACTTGTAAAGCAAGAAATTATTCGTGTAACTGAAAAATTCCCGGAGCGGCACTAGTATCGTTAAGAGGGTTACTTATTGTACCAGTTTTTGCGATAAAATTCTTACCATGAATGCATGGGGATGAGAGACAGAAAACTTGATCGGCTTAGCATCCAGATCCCATGAGGTGAGCTTCAGATAAGTTGCCACATCGCACTATTTCAACGATAGTTAACCTAATCTTTAGTGAAGACAGCGCTCCAAGCACATATTGCGGCAACCAAAACGGGTGTAACGCTTTTGATGGTGTTCGCAATCACACTTGCAGTCGTATTCTGGTGTCGTGACCGATCATCAAACATAATAAGATAGGGGGCATTTTCTTGCCCCCCTTTTTTGTGATTATGTACCAAAATTTACTATCGTAGAGCAGCAGGCATCCTGAAACTCTCTTGTTGTAGAGCAAGGCGATTAAATTAGGGAAAGTACAAAAAAATGGTTGTAATTGTCCTGTGACTTTTGAGGTCCCTGTTATGTGGCTGTCAGCCACCTTCGTCTCTCATCACTTTTCTTGAAAGAAAATGTACACCTGGCAATATTCTCTACATCACTTGTGGTATAAGGCTACAATACGAGAAGTATGCAACACCCAGAAGCACTTGAGGTGGAACCACTTTTTCCTATACCTATCCATACCTATTCAAAATCACTTTCTGTAGGTTGAACAAAAAATGGACAGCCAGAGAGTGACTCTAAATCGATTTAAGGTGGCAATCTCTCGTTTATTTTGAAGAAATTTGACGCAACAACATGCTTTAGCCCAAGGACGGGCCCTATTGAAAATGGCCCAGATCGGAAAACTTTTTCGAACACTTCGTGTATAACAACTTACTTTAAAAAGTCGTAGGATATCTAGCGACGAACTATGTCCCGTTATAATGGGTCTCTCGTTGACGTTAATGGTGTATTTTACATGTACACTTTGGCGAACAGTTGGAAATATATATGATATCCAATATATGTGAAATTTAAAAATATATTTGAGGTTAAAACTCTACTCGTAATTTGATTATCTGTGGATCGCCGAGTTTGCAAGTGGTTCTTAAAAAATCCATTGTACACTAAACTATTTGCAACTTTAAATGCCCCCTTGAGACATTAATCTTGAACTTTAAATGTAAAATTCTCAGGCGATTTAAGAAGACAGGTCATCAATAATACCAAACATGTGCAATCAAGAGCTTAAAGATGCCAAGTCTTTATAACATACATAGAATATTTATCTAAAAAAATTCCTGTAATGGTAGCTGTTAACTCAACATTCGATTGCTTGTATATCTCCACAACATGTGCTTATCTTATAGGCTTAGTAAGGACCTTTTTCTCTATCTTAAATATATGCACCCTTCTGTTTAGATAATAAAAATACCAACACCCTTTTAATATTACCTGTTGATATGTTGATATGCTCAAGTAACCCTTTAGCAATTTTGTGAAATATTGTAAAGGCGACATTATTAGCGGTAGAGGAGTGATTTCATTTTTTAACCCTTACATTGCTCTTCATGAAGTTATCAAATATGTATTTTATTTGGTTTTTTTTTTTGTTTTTTTTTTTTTTTTTATACAAGAATTACTGTTATTGCGTCTTTTCTTAGCAATATTCTTTCAATGCAAGTAAAAAAGTGAAGAAAATGAAATTGTTATTACAAGTATCTTTTTCTACCATTTTGTATCACTTAAGGGAAAAACGTTTCAATTTATAATCTTTAGTGTTAAATAATCTTTCCTTTTTTTTTTTTTATTACAGTTAATAAACGTTTCAAAATGCCGGATACATAGATGTATAGATATACAGGCATTAAAGCTAATGTTTGTTTACATAGTAAGAACATTTGTAACGCAAGCGATAAATTAGAAAAAAAAAATTGAAATTCTTTTTATTTCTTTCTTTATTGAAATTATTAGGTCGGCATAAATTTAAAAATTCTAAATTAAAATCTTTTTCAAATCGGTATGAAATCATGCTTTCTCGTAGAGGAAATAATTTTCTCACTTTTCTTGGGATAAACACACATTAAAAGTTTATTTGTCCACCTCCGAACGGTTCTCAAACAAACCGTGCACACCTTGCATAGCCGAAAGCATTGTTTCCTAATAATTTTCCTTCTGTATGTTTTATTCTATATTTTTCCCATAGTAGCAGATTCTACATGGCTACTGACATATTAATAAGCTAAATGTCATATTGCATTGCTAGGATATTTTCCAAAAAAGGAACGTACCGCTTCATTATCATGTAGAGAACGGCGTTAAGTGGAGCTTAGGGTGAATACGTCCCTATTGGCTTAACTTTACAAGTTTCGCTAACGCAGCGGGTTATATTAGCTTGGATTGTGAGTGCTATAATCTCCCGCCAATGGCGGCCGCTGCGGCGCCTTAGGTACCAGATTCCTTCAGAAGAGAGCTACATGGCACTTTACTATTTACAGCTCTCGCGTTTTTGGGTTTACGACAGTCACCGCGATCACCCCCAAATGGCCGTATCCAGCACGACGTCCCCAGCAATCATACCCATCCACCCCACCTAGTAGGGCACATGCGAAATACTATCGCTTGTGTGGGGGCATCCCTTTCAAGCATTCAAATTTAACGTGGTCAAGGCGAATGTGAGTGGGCACACTGAACCCCGTGTTGCTTGAATTCAACTTATAAAGGCTTTAACCATACTTTAAGCGAACATAGCCACCGTTGGTTTTGCATTTTCCATATAAATCCCGTTAGCCGTCTTAATTGTCTTTAAGATACATGCATCGGCAGAGAAACAAAGAGAGGGCCTAGGCTACCTTGCTTTCACAGCATCTATAGCTTAGCAGTACCATAAGAACTAACTGGTTCTAGTTAACCTAATTCTTTGCGGCCATCATAGCAGAGAATTGGTTATAGAAAAGAAGTATTCTTTTATTAAGAGAATATTGCTTCTTCTTCTTTCAATGTGTTCCCTAACCAGTTATTGAAGCCTAATTTTTCTCACAAGTTTGCAATCGGTGAGATACTTTCTTTCACTAACTTTTTTAAAAAAATAATGGCAATAATTCGCAAAAGAAAATTTTTGGCCGCACTTTTTTCATCTTAAATAAAATTCAAGGCTATTCAAACATTGTTCAATATCTAATGAAGAATGCAGAATTTTTTAAAAATCTTAAGGACAAAAACACTTTTATTCAATCTATCAAAAATCTGTTAGATTACAGTAAACCGCCTTGAAAAAGATCCATCCGGTTCGTTATAGAACGTTATTGAAAGGCTACAGATGATCACAAGTCCATTCGGTTCGTTACAGAATGTTATTGTAAAGCTACAGATAGAAATACGGCCAAATCGGAGAAGATTGATTTTTCAAAAAAAAAAAAACAAAAAATCGATTAAATTTCCAAGCAGTGGAATTCCAATAAGATTTTCGATTTATCTTTAGTCTGCTATCCGACGTCAAACTACCAGCCTACTACGCACTAACTCGGTTTCAGTACCGAAATTCGTAGGGTATAAATATCTATTAGCAACTTTCCAAACTATAAATTTTCTTACGTCTACCACTAACCAAAAGTTTCGTTCTGCTTTTCCGGGGACTGCCTCCACCACCATACTCAGTTTACCACGCTATTAAAGTACCTCAACTCTCTATCGACTGGCTTTCTATTCCCATCATATATGGAACGACACTGTCTACCGAAACAATGAAGATTTTCCAATAGGTTAATTTTACCGAACTTTATGTCAGGTTTTCGACAGACGTTTTCGAAGTTCTTACTGAAATCTATGCAATTCTATTAAAGTTAATATTTCCAAAAAATTCTCTCCATTTTACAAGAGATCATTATTGAACATATTCTTAAAAATTGATGTCAATCAATAAAGAAGCGGGTACATCAACGATACATTTAAGACGGAGCTAAAAATGGACGCTTTGCTGCCAACTACGGTCCCTATACGCAATGGTCAGAAAGAAACGGGGAGTGACCGCAAGCTAAAAGATGCATGTGCAATCGGTAAATGTTATGCCTTAGTCAACACCGCTACAACGATGCACCAATCATAAGTAAAGTATAAAGAATTGAATGTGGGTGCGCCCACTTGATACCCGTGCTTCTTAACTGCTTAGCTATGTGAAGTCAACAAATAATTCTAACGCGCTCTCTAACGTATCTTTATACGTCAAAGCTGCAGAGGCACATTAAGCAATGTCAGGTGAAGGAGATGTGAATGCTAAGCGCACTTGAAACGCAATACTGTATTCTGTATAGTATTGACTTTGTTTAGGCATTAACGTTTAGCATTGTCATATGAGCCAAAAAGAAAGACAAATGAACAAAAAGGCGTGAGAGTTGGCGATCTTCTGGCATTTGTCAAATGCCAATGAAATCATTGTTCACATATATATATATATATACTATTTGGTAACACAATAAAAGGTGCATGCATGCAAAAATAGTTCTTCATAAATTTTATGCTCTCAAGCAAAAAGATTAACGCAGATAAAATAAAGGTGCAAATATGTATGCACAATATCACGCTATCCGACCGAAATGAAACATTGCATAATTTATGCAAATGACGTAACAATGCTTATTAAACAAAATGCATTCATTGAAGGCATCATACACCTAACAAATGCATATTTGTCCACTTAAACGTTAAAAAAATGCTGAATAAATTTATGGACTTAAATAACATCATTTCCCAAGCCGACCGGTTGATGCATTGTACATCAGAAGCTAAGCTCGAGCGTGCTGAATTTACTCACAAAACACCACAACACCATTCGAAAAAAAATCTTCCTTTTTATAAATATTTTTCGTTGATCATTTCAAACAATAACAAAATATCACAAAAAAGATATTGCGAAGCAGCATTACCTCTTAATATTCTTAAGCAAAAAATTTGGAAATGGCTTTGCCTTTGTTCACATTTGATAATCAAATAATATCTATATTACTCCATATTAAGTTTGTTTTTGAAAGGCCTTTATGACCGATGTTCAAGCGATTTACACTAAAACAAGCAAAAATACAGTTGGCTACGCCCGACCATTAATTACACCGCACTGCTCCACCGTTATTATACCCACTACCGAAGGGGTATATTCATTTTGTCAAAACGTTTGCAACGCCCAGAAGGAAGCATCCGAGGCGAAACCGATCTGTCCGTCTGTTCGTCTAGGTAATGTCTGTTGTAAACATTTTCCTGGCCGCAAAAATGAAGGTACAAACTTCAATTTTGGCAGAAACACTGGAAGTTCTTGCACGCATGTTGGTATTGAAAATGGCCCAAATCGGTTGAAGGACACGCGCGCAGTATCAGGTAAACTGAGAACACCTCCGTTTTACGAAAGAGAAGGAGAAAAAATTTGCTTTTTGCTCATTACTCATTAACTAAAGCAAATAAATGTACAAAAATTTGAAAGCATATTCTATGGGCGATGTTGTAGCATTCATGCACAAAAATGGAGAAAATTGACCACGCCTAGCCAATATTATAGTGTATCACACTTTTATTGTATTTTCAATACTTATATAACGCGCAGCAACAAGCTTCAAAAACCCCGTACAGTATACAAATTCTTCTACTTCTCCAGTTTCAACTTTGTAGTATTTGTGGTAAACACTCTCTCGTTAGTAAAAACAAAAAATCGAGAAGATACGCCTGAGCGTGCCGTTTGATGCTTTTATTTTTATTTTATTTGCATGCATAGCGTAGCGTATAGAGCACGATAGGCAGACGGACGGACAGACAGGCTTAAATCGATTTTGAAACTGATTCTGAATCGATCGATATAACAAAATAAAAATGGGCCTATCTCGAGTCGTTCTAGGTGTGATGTGTGTCCATCGGAACTTTTTTCCTTTTTTAAATCAACTTTTCGGGCAAATACCAATATAATCAAAATTTGGAGCTTCCATTTGTTAAAAGATATGAAAAAAAACTGACTCGATTTTTAATCATATTTTTGGAAAATATTTATTTTGGTCTTCTGGTTGAGAAATTGGGAATTTTGCTGTCGGGCACAAAAAAATCGGGATAAATAAACCGCGCATGGTTACCAAAAACTCGCTTTCAAATTTAGCGGATGCCCGTGACTACATTTGACTTCTTTGTATAATTGCGCACAAATCGCATCCAAATATCGTACGGTGTTGTGGAATATAGGCGAAAGATAAACGAAGATGAATACGCAGCAAGAGTATGAATTGAATGGATCGTTGCATTATTATGCAATGATATGGGTATTAATAACTTCGACCAACGTCGATAAGTACCTTTTTCTTATAGAAAAAATATTTAAAAAAAAGCTTCTAGTGCTTCCTTTAGAAAATTTCCCATTTAATAGCCTTTTGCTTGGGGGCAAAGAATGTTTTTATCAATAGTTTTGTCAATACTGTTCACCATTAGCCGAATTAACATTCGGGCTTCGTAGTCTACGTATTTTTTAAACACATTAATAGCTGAGGACATTTTCGTTACAGTTTACTCAAAGTCTAATTGATTTTGTTTTTGAAAAAAAGACACAAAACCTATTTTTTATTAAGCAATTTTTTCTTTTCTCAGAGACAGAAAATAACTGTTTAATTATTTTTTATAGACATCTTCTAGGCTTAAAGACATATTCAAACCGGAAAGAACGTTATAGATAGCAATTGAAGACAGTAAATTAGCTGTCATTAATCAATAAAATTGCCGACGTTGATAAACACAGACGAATTTCTTTGACCACATGACGTACATATTTTCACACTTATCTACGTCTGCCTACATGCAAAAAATTCAACAACAAAAATCGACATCTGTAAGCTTATATGTGGTACATATTAAGTCACCATACGATGACCTTTAATTTAATTGTTATAATAATTAACAATTCAATTTCAACCCTGAGAAAAATTACGATTAACAAATTCTCCCATGATAAAAACAAAAAAAAAAAAAAAACAGATCAAAAAAGGCAGACTTGCCTTGGGGTAAATCTTAAATACCTGTAACATTAAGGGAATTATATAACAGTCATTAATTCCCGGTACTCCTTTTTTCCATTGATTTTTATTCTTTTTTCTTGCAATCTATTTCACAATGATGAGCAAGTAAGTAAGCCAATCTTAAATGCATGCTAGTTTCAGTCTGCAAATTGTACACAACACACATATGAATACATCTATATACATATATAATTATTTCTGCTTATTTTGTAAACGGTAGCTCTATTGGTTTCCCCACTCTGACAAGCCTATTGCGAGCAAGCTCAAATAATGGCTAAATCGATCAAGATATCTATCGAGAGCCCATGTTGACAATTTCTTCTCTTATTGTGGAAATACCTAAATCTTTATGCATATGTTTGCTCTTTATAAGCCATGGGTCCCTTGCGACCAATCTTAGCGTTGTAGATTGGAGAGGCTCAAGATTTTCAATCTTCAAGCCACTCGCAATGTCTGAAATGGATTTCAGAATTGCTTTATATAACAGTAATTTATTTTCAAGACTGTCGACCAATGATATTTATATCCAAATTTTTATGCGAAATAGTTAATAATGTAATGTTTCCACTCTTCAATTAGGTAGATGTTTTCTGCGGTACTCCGTACATGGCATTTTTGGCAATTAAAATAAACCCCGAAAAATTGCTGTTTTCACTGGAGAAGAGAGAGTTGTGATAAACTTTTTCAAGTCAAAATTGAATTTCAACCATACTCTTGTCAATGAACCAGTGGGATTTAATCGAAACATGAAATTTGGATGGTTCCTACGTTTTGAAGTAGCCACATTAGCCGTTTGAGTCCCAGACGGAGAATCCCAAACAGCGCGATCGTGCTTTCCCTATATATGTACGAAAATACCCAAGCAGCGCTATAGCGCTCGTTTAAGTTTATGTCGAGAAATATCATTTTTCCATCGCTTTGTCACTTCTATTGCAGTTCGCGAAGTGATCGGACGTATTCTTCCGTATTCTTCAGTTAATAATTCTTTTCATTATTAATAATTGTGTGTTTTAAAATGATTAGACGTAGCAACGCAACAAAGTAAATGAAAAATTAATCTCAATTTACTATTTAACTTTTCTAAATTTGGTGCATCCCTAAATAGGTATAATGAATCGAAAAAGAAAATCTGTAAGCACTATCTGTAAGTGCTACTTCACCTAAAATGTACTATTTACGTTAAAAGGAGCTGTGTGATCTACTTGCGTCAATAAGTCGAGCGCTCGACTGCGACAATACGTAACGCACCGTCAGTTGCCCAGAATGCTCAAAATGTGCTGGATTTTCTCCACATAAAATCTGAACAGCACGATCGCGCTGCTTGGGACTCAAAACGGTTAAAATCCCCTAGCTGAGGATTAGAACGACATGAAGTTTTTATTAATGTCCTTCGAGATATTAGAGAAATAAGGATTTTTGTTAATGTCCCGGGAATTAATGATCGATACTTTCAGATATAGTGAAAGCAAAGGTGGTCAAGTCGGATATTTTTTGCTTGCATCATTTAAAGTCAAATCAAATTTTAGTCCGATATCGATCATTTAGGTATTAAAACAATGGATAATTTGAAATTTTTCTGTTAAGTAGTTTTTCCAATTTTTCAGCAGTGATTGCCCTCTCATTTGAACTTGATATTTAATCAAAGCAAAGAAAAGACTTAATCTTTTTCTCCTTAATTTTTGCTCAGAATGGCAATCCGAAGAACAAATCGGAACGAATAGAGTCGCGAAGTTAAACTTTTATGTTAATCGGAAATTAAGACACTGGATATTTAATTCACGGCGTTACAAAGTTGACGACAAATTTAGGATGCGAACAGTTCTTTACGGTCGACGCAACAATAGAAAACGAAATCTTCTGTCGAAAATTGTATTCGTCTTGTTGTTGATGATCCTAACAATTATTTTGGAATATGTTAACCGCTCACATTTTTAAACTACTTGACGCTTAGGCAACGTTAACATCTTCAAATTGCATTAGGTTATGTTGTTATATATCATGTTATCTGCTTAGTAGTAGTTTTCGTTGCTGTTTAGTGTTTTCTTAAAGAAGAAGAAAATTAGATTTTTAATTAAAATAATTTTGTATGCAATTTAGATAATCGCAAAGATGCTTGGCGGTCTTATGTTAAAATTTCTGTATTCGGTACACAAATGCGTGCAATATTTCTGCTGTTACCATGGCTAACTGGCGAACGGGCGGGCGTAACGTTAGGGCGTTTACCGAAACATTGAAAATAAAACGAAACAAATTTGCTTTGGCAAATTCGCATTCTGATCATATAAATAATAGTAGCGTTGTGGCGGCAGCAATAGCAATAGCAGCAACAGCAGCAACAGCAGCACAACACCACCACCACCACCACCACCAGTCATGGTAATGCGAGATGAATTGTAGTAGAAGTATGCAGAAGCATAGAGATAGCATGGTGGTGGAGGAGCCACCGTATATAATAATAAAATAAAACTAAAAGTTCTCAAAGAGTTGTAAGCACATGCAAACGTTTAAATATGCTTATAAACAACTGAAGCATAGATAGACGAATGCTTGTCGGTTCAGCGCGATTGTAAGCCAGTCAAAATATCTGGTTCTGTACGTGTATAAACACCAAAAAAAAAAAAAAAAGAAACAGAGAAAAAGCGCAAAAAAAAAACATGAAATAAATAAAAAGGCGTTTTCACCCGGACTTTATTTTGTAGTTGAAATCAGTACAACACAGGCAGAGAGTTCCGTTTTAAAATTTTACTCAGTTACGTGTGTTCATCTAAGGTCAAACGTTACCCACAAATCTTACTACAACAAAAAAAAAAAAAAAAATTACATATATATATATATATGTATATTTAAATTGATCCTCATAATCATCATCTTTGTTCTTTTGCTTGTTCTCTTTTAAGATTTAATAAAGTTAGGAAACCTTGGTATGACTACCTACCTACCTACCTATCCTATCAATATAAAATTTATTCTTTCTTAGCAGCGTAACTGACCATCTAACACAATTACGTTGCTTTATGTTATTTGTATTAGTATTGCAGTTACCTTTAACTTCTTAACTTAATTTTTTTGAACGATTTTCATAATTCACCTAAAAATGTTTATTAGCTGCCGTCATTGCTATTGATTTTAGATTTCTCGTCGCGCGCATTGTCGTACAACGTAACTGACTACCACTGCTAATCCTATCCAGATATATCTGTGTTCTTTCTTCTTCATTTATAATTTTACAAAACTATTGTTGTTGTTCACTTTGACTTCTATTGCTGCTTTTCACATAATGCCTCATCGCTGATTTAATTCTACATTTTACTTTGTTATGACGATAACCTTATCCTCTGCGTCTTTCCCCATCATCGTCATCGAACTGTTAGGTAAACACAACATGTGAAAACGCTATACATGGGGCACGGCCCACCACCCTACAGCTATTCATATAACGACTTTTGAAGACAAGGTGTTGTACAGGAAAAGCTCGACGATCGAAAGTAGTTCGATTTGAACAACTTTCAATAGCGTTCGTCCTCGGGCAATAGCACGTCAGTCAGTGTAGAAATTTTTATCAAAATATCTCAGAAATTGCGGCTTGCACATGGAACTTAGGAAAACAAGAGGGACAGACAGACGGACCGACAAGGTTAGATCGATTCAGAGAGGAATTCTGAATCAGTCAATATAATAAAAATGGGTCTATCTCAAGTCTTTCTTCCTCTTGCACACATCCCCTCAAACTTAATATAACTTTTTATAGTAAGTACACACCACAAAACTGTAAAATTGCAAAGTAATCTACAGCAGTTGTTTTTTTTTTTCATAAAGAAAGCAAAGACAGTCCACTTCATGTTTGAAAATATTTTAATCAAATTAAATTAAAACAAACGATAACAAGTCGGCAATAGCAAGCTCAAGATCGATATATGAATGGCCAGCTCTTCACTTTAGGTAAGCCATAGAATTCTGCAAAGATTCTAAGTGTTTCTAAATATTATGTGATTTCAATTCGCCTGAGTGGCCAAGTAGGTAAAGAATCTCGATTAACAACTTAATCGTCGTGAGTTCAAATCTCAAGTGCGGTAGACTTTCCTATAAAGCCGTTATCTTTAGCATCATGTGCTTTAAGACTTTAGTTTTAGAACTTACTTCTCTGCTTAAGCAGATGTGATTTCAGTGTTCACATGGCGATAGCCTTCATAAAGATTATGCAACCAAATGCTTAAAACCATTCTTGCTTAATATGGATAGTGAAACGGGTTTAATTACGTATAGGCAGCTGCCCGCCTGAGTATTATAAATGACTTTACAATTTTGTCTGTTAAGAAGAAATTTTGTTTAAAATTTTTACTTATGCATATGCACACGTTAATGCTAAAATAGGCGTTTTTCATAAGAACGATCTGAACAGTGTCTCGACAAGTGCTCCCATCGATTGAACCGAGAAATATTTTGCAATTATCTTCATTCACATGTGTTGGAAAGTGGAAAAACTAAAAGATTTATATTAACATAATCACTTCACTTGTAAGTGAACTTTTGATTCGATTTTGCCGAATTTTAATTTTGACGAAAAGATTTTGAAAGGAAATATTTACGTGCAAAAGAAGTAAAAACACTACAGTGGGATCACTGCCGACAATTACATACCCCACACCACCCTACAATTATTTGCAAAACGACTTTTAACAAGTAGGCTTTATATGGGCAATAGACGAAAAAGAGGCCCGATTCGAACCGTTTTCAACAGCGTTCGCCCGTGGCCAAAAAGAAAAGTTTCATCAAAACATCTCAAAATTTTTTCTCTTTCTTTTTCCCAAATCGTCTCAGTCGGTATGATAAAAAGTGAATCCTCTATCTCAGGCTCTCCTGGCCCATCTGCACAACCTTAATATACTCTTGTGCAACAAGTAATGTAGGGTATAACAAGTCCCAGTTTCCTTCATACTCAAGTTGTAACAAAAATTATTTGGACAAACTGTGTCCTCCTAGAGCAAAGGCTTCAAGTTATAATCGTGATCAAACGATAGAGAATAAACATGACTAAGTCGATTTTGTTATACTTGTTTGTAACACATTGCAAAGTCTTCGAGGCGTATTTTAATGCGTTTCAGCCAAACTACAATACACCTGTCATAGAGAGTATACTCTTTTCTTATAATCACATAAAATCCCTAATAATTGCAGCGAAAATTTTACATTCTAATCATCTATTTTTTAATTTTTAAAATTTTAATCCTCTCTGTGTTCAACTGAAAAGCCAAAAAAAAAACAACCTAAAGATAAAATTATTTTAAATAGAAATCAAAAATGGAAAAAACATGTGACTTTGACAGGAAAACACAAAAAAGGTTAAAAAAAAAAAAGAATAAAAAAAAAAAATGAATCGTAAAATATTTAGATTAGCAATAAATCCCGAAGTCATTGTAATTATATAAAAAAAAATAAATAAAGATGCCAACAATAGTTAAGCGGAGAAGAAATCTATAAACACAGTTACCAATCAGTATGCAGAACATAACGACCGGTAAAGGTAGTCGTCAACACACCGTAAAGAAGTGTGGCGCCGAAAATCGATTTACTTCTCTCATACCGTTAGTTCGTCTGTCTTACTAAGAATTAGATAAAAATGTAAAATTGTCTACTTAACCAAGTGAGGTCGGTCTTGAGTAAATATTTTGTGAATGGAAACTTTTTTCTTTTTTTATAATTTTCCAAAATGATATAAAAATTTTAATATGCATTACATATATATTTTTTTTCATTTCCACAACAACAATTGATAATAATAATGACAATTAATAATGTTTTAGTCCCTTAAGAGTATTCTTTCTTTCGGCTTTTCTCACCTGTACCGGCATAAAGTAGAAAAAAAAAAAAATAATAATAATAATAATAATAATAAAATAATAATAATAAAACTTCTATAGCCTCCCGGGTGGAAGACGTCTTTTGTTTTTCAAATCCTCTCTCTACTATTATCTTCTTTGTCATGCGTAGGTAATGCGAAAGGTGTTATAACATAAATGTACGTGAATTTAAAACAAATATTATTGCGTTACTCCTACTTTTCTAGTAGCAAATTGTTTCTTATTGTGTAGGTAAACATTTTTCACGTTCTGCTTAAAATCAATTAACGCCAGGTATTTATTTGTAATTTTAAAACTTTTCCTTATGCCATTTTCGTGAGGTATAAAATGAAAAACGAAGATGAAAGGTTAACTAACAAAAATTCCGATGCTTTACTCTCTTTTTGGACAATGGAGGAAACAACTATGTATCAAAAGAAGCATAAAGTGTTTATTGTTTTAGAAGAAAGAATAAGTAATGATAGCAAAATGTTCTATTTACGTTAAAGCAAATTTTAAATACCACTCATATCGCTCATCTACATCGAAAGTCAAAACCATTGTTCCAGCGGAAACACAAGAATATAAATGTCGTTGAAATCGTTGAAAGAAGATCGCGAAATTATTTGAGAATTACTTGGTAGGCCATCATCAACAATAAAAATTTGTCGTGTAAGTCTTATGAACTCGTTCGTCAGTTTTTCTTTACATATTTTCAGCAGCCAAGAGGTGGTTGGTGGTTTCGTAATAAAATTCTAATGAAAAACGTTCCATTCAGTTGGCAACGATTCCTTTCGTTCGCTTACTCGTTACTGCCGGCCTTCTGCGTATCGTGCACATTGTACTTCGAATCATATGTTTATAGGATAGAGATGAGTTTTCCATCTGATTTAAAGGGTTTTCAAGCTTTCGTTAAACCTCTCTATTTCTCTCATTAATTCAGAATTGCTGAGACAAAATTTGGAAAAAGAAGGAAGGCAGACTAAGTGAGATACGGTTTATTGTATAAGTCCTAGCCGTGCTGACGTTCTTAACTCGACTTTTGCTATTAATAAAATTTCAAGACAATCCGTAGTAAATGGAAAAAGCCAACGGTTCGGCACCTACAGAAACCCTACTTTGGATACCGATGCATTTAAAAATTCAACTTTAAAATCCGGTGAAATTCTTTTCTTCTAACGTTTAATGCCTGGCTTTATGGCCTTGAGTACTTCTATTACCGTGACAGCATCCGATTACAATTTTTTTCACTATCTTTTGGTTCTGATGCAATCATCCAATGCATTGAAGGTACCTGCAATATGGACCTGTGACCACGTAATACAAATCAAGCCTCTGAAGCATTTAAAGTTTTATCACTTCCTCCTACCATCTTTCTGTTATATCCAAATATCATTTTTAGATTATCGTTTACAAAGATGATAGTCATCTCTTAACTTATTTTACTCTAATTTTATTATTTAGACGCTTTTCTGTACCCGTCACTGCAGGTTGGGTTCTTGGCGAAACAAACGATATCTCTTCTTTTTTTTTTTTTTAAGATAACGACTACGGATTTAATCTAATTTACTTTTTGTAAGTTTTTTTTGGTTTTATATGTACAAAGTTTTTTATATATCACACTAACATACATTTCTTAAAAGGATTCATTTCTGAACCAAATTTACATTTAAAAGTTGAACTAAACTCTGGCATGTTATGTAATATGCCAAGTACACGAAATTCACCATAGGCATGAGAATCAGTTACAATATGTTCCATTTTGTAGGCATCGTCACGTCCAATACAAAATGTCTGAGCCAATTTAATGAAAAACAACTCATCATTGGTGAAATTCATAGCTTTTATAGGCTTTTTATTGCCTTCAATAGTTCCGGCACGACGATTATATGCCGCATAAGCCAATCGTGCACCGATATTATCGGCTATATTGTCAGGCATTGTTTGTGTTGCGTTTGTCTTCACGCCACGATAAATGAATCTATTATACTGATTTTCTAAGCATTGACGGAACTGCCGATAAGTGAGTTGTGCTTGGAACGACCACCATTGTTCAGCTTTCCCATCGTAATTATAACGATAACTATTTGTATCGAAGCCGTGACATATTTCGTGACCGATCATCAAACCAGTACCACCGAATTTTAGCGAGGACGGAAAGCTAATATGATATAAGGGCATTTGCGCGATCCCAATAGTGACGAAAACCGCGTTAATGAAATCAGCGTAATAGGCATTGACACTGTAAGGCGAGAGCAGAGGAGGTAATACGAATTTATGTACTGAACTTTTACGCAACCGGGCGCGATTTATTTCTAGCTGCATAAGATTATTGTACCAATCATTCGATATATTTAAATACCCATAGACTTGGTCAAGCACTTCGCGATGGCGCATCTCATCACTATAGCCGACTGATAAATCCATTGAATCTAATTTGGCCATAGCTTCAGACTTAGTCTTTCTATCAAGCCATCGGGCCGCGTCAACAATTTCTTTAAAATGTGTCCTTAAAGAGTCGGCCAATTTTAGGGTATCTTCTCGACGTTCATTATCAAAGAATATTTCACTAAACCATGGCACCAGAGCGTAACTGAAATAAGTCTCAGTATGGAATAAACAAATTTTTTCTCTGTGTGAATCATTTTCAACTTCCAGGCCCCAAATACCGTAAAAATTCAATAAGGTACGCCATTTAATATAATTGCGCAGAGTTTCGATTTTCGATTTACGTAGAAATCGCTCTAAGCTCGTGAAATTCGCGATTTTATTATTAATAATCCAATTATCCTGCGCGTGACCATTGAAACCAATTTCGATAAATTTTGTCCAATTAACTGCATCGTTTTGATGCTTCCGCAAAAACTCATTTAATGGAAAGTGTTCTGTTTTCTTAAGTGATTTAACTTTGGAGGTTAGATTAGCTTCGAAATCCAAAATAACTTTGAAATCTTCTTGACTACTTTGCATTAAGTGTAAAAAGTTTGTGTCATTTTTACGAGTTTTCAAGAACGCAACAGGTGGTATTATGGATATTTCAAACTCTCGATGCACATGACTGTAGTTGACAAATACAGGCAACAGGGGATAAATTTCGTATTGCGAGAGAAAGTTGACTTTCATCCAAGCATCTTTTTCGTTTTCTTCTAATTGTAATCGTTCAAATGACTCGTCCTCGGCAGCCATCAAAGACTTAACACCTGCACTTAATTCTTGCGGACTTAAGCAGCTCTGAAAGAAAAGTTTAGCTCTGGCTTCAGCCGTTGTTCGATTTAGCTCTTCGTCCGTTGCGTTATACAAGAATTGAATAATTTTTTGCTTAATTTTTTTCGATATTGCACGCAAAAGTGAATCATTTCGAGATTCGGCTGGTACTCGTAAGCTATATCGCCAATTTCCGCAGGCGTATTCATAGAAATTTTCACATGGATCGATAGTTAAATTCATAATATCCAGCATATATAGGCCAGTCTCCTGCAATAGCTCATCTTCATCTATTACTGTTGGCAGATCAAAAACTGTCGCCTGCCTTTCATTTGCAGCTTCAGTTACTTCGGGGATGGTACTGTCAATTATTGAATTATCATTGGAATCTTGACTTATTACTCCGATTGCGTAGTCAACTTTTACTTGATTTAAAGTGGATAGAAGAACACCGATCACTAACACGTAATGTCTTAATAGCATTTTCTTCGTTCGATCATTAAATTATGCTAACGCAGCGGCAGTAATTTCTTTTTCAATTTTATTATAATAATTCTGCTGAACGGCTGAAAGTGGTTTAACCGATAAATCATAATTACTTGGTTTTTATATCACTGTTGTATGGGTTTATTCAAGAATTTGCTTCAAGTCTACAAAACAGTTGTTTTTAACAACTTTTATTCAAATCAAAATCAATATTATTGCAAAAAAAAAAAAAAATAAAAATAAAGATATATATAATAATAAACAAGGCTTTTGCGTGTAATGGTCTCAAGTCGGGTGTGGGTAGAAAAATCTGTTTTAATGTTAACGTTAGAAGAAAAGAAGAACGAGTCGTGAATGTGAAAGAAAAATTATATTATGCAGTGGTACACTTGTTAAAATCTTCCTCTTCATTGGCCAGTATTTATTTATACAGCCTTGTGTTTGCAGACATACATTTTTTTGAAATGAATAAAATTTAAGCTGCTGAGAATATCTTGCGAAATATGAATAAACGATTAGTGTATTAGTGGGTGTACATAAACTCATCAAGGTAAAGGTTGACGATAATGCTTTTTCACCAAAATTAAAAAAAAAAAACACTTTCTACAATGAACTGACTTGATTAAACCAAATACAAGCCATTCTGACCGATAATCAAACCTTTGCCGCTATTCTGATCAAACTATTGTACCATAATTGCATAACTTGCGTGATTTCCCCGAGTAAAACTAAGCCCAGTGATCTTTTCAAGCCTCTTCTTTCAAGTGAGGTTTTTACACTGTTCAGAGACTACCACAGAGAGCAAAAGAAATGCTAGTCAAACTATGTACCGGGTTATGTGCCTGATCCACCCAAATTCTCTATCCAAGCGATGCGCCCTAGACTTGGCCGCGAGGAGTACCGAAGCATTTTTTACTGTTTAATTCTGAACGTTTCACCTCAGTCGCTCGCTTTAATTGGATTAGTTTTTGATAGTAACAAGTGGAATCATTCTTCTAGTGAAGGCGGAGGAGCACCTGATGATTTAACCATTGAACGGTAGCTTACAAATCTTCGGTTCAGATTTTGCCAAGCTTTGTGCAATTTCGATCCCCTGTTAATTTGACGGGCGTCTTTTTATAGTAAGCCTCAGTTTCGCAACAGTTTTTAATGCAACAAAATTTAGTTCCACAGCGGGGTCATAAGATGGCAAATGTCCTCAAATTGTTGAAGAATTTCATTGATTTCTTTACCACAGCGCGGTGCATCCTTAACACTGAATTTTTCAGAGTTTGAAAAATTATCTTTGCTGTAAACTTGCTGCAGAGCTAGCATCTTAAGCGAAGCTATAATGGAATAAATAGTGATTTCGTATCATTTTAAAATATGATTACTTGAGAATTAATTGAGAAATGTCACAATACTTTTGCCTAACTACGAACGGACCGTCACTCTTCATAGGATTACTACAGCCGAAGTTAGGCGGCTCTAAAGTCTTCTGTTGAAAAAACTTTTCTGCGTGATATTTAATACATACGTACGTACTACATATTATATAATAATATATATTTATATATTAATTATATATTAGGTTGGGAAGGATGAACCCGGAACTAGCCCCTACTGACTATCCGTTCCATTAGTAATTTTCATCAGAAAACTATTATAGTCCAGCAATACTGTAAAATTAACTGTCCATGATCTTATTGACTTTCGTCGGACAAGGTTTTATATCACCGAGCCGATCGCTCCGTCGCTTAACTGACAAAAGTCCATAAACAAACAAAATGCTTACTTTGCTCAATAATATTATTTATTATATTTGGAAGCTATTAACCATCTTGGACTTTTTTTTTTTTTTAAATTGCATTCTCAATATTCAAATGTTAGTATAATATCTTATATTTATTATGTGGGAAAGAATTCCTACGACTATGACGACTTAAAACGCCTCTAAATTTCCGTATAAATTATATTATCTTGAGTAACACAAAACAGGTACAGTGAGAGCCTGCAACTATTTTTATGATCATTAGATAGAGACACCTTCCAGTCTCATTCGGGCAGTCTACTATTCCTCACAGATTCTTTTAGCATTGCGGACAAATTAAAATGCTAAGCGAAACCCTGGCAATCAAAAATGTGCTATATTGAACAGAGGCAGTCAGCATTAATCTGCAAATTGTCGCAATCTGAGAAGCTAAGATGCTTTCAATCGCCTGTTTGCATATTTTCGAATTTTTTTTGGGCTTAACGATCACTCATTTGCTTCTCCTGGTTTATATAATCTTAACAAGAAAAAGTATACAAAGCATATTTTCGAAAAGAATAAATATATGTCGATAGCGAATATAAATTAATATTCAATTGGAGCCATACATTTGGAGCTGTGTTTTAAAATGGATTGCACTCTTCGTTCATCTTAGTGTAGAGAAAGAACTTCTAAAAATTTCGCATGCAGAGAAAAATGAAGACGTTACCATATACAGAGGGGTTGTCATGAAGGCATGCTTTTGCATGGCGACAAAATCGAACTTGTGGTTTGTTATGGCAGAAGCAATTGGAAAGTCCTGAGATCTTTGACAAGTCAACTAGCTTTGCTGAATTTGAATTACGTTAGTTAACGTTTTGGGTATCCTCCAGTATGAGAGCCTTAATGAAAATTATGCGGGCAGGAAAGAAAATGGTTAAAGGACTATATTAAGCGAAGTGCACGACCTTTCTCTGTTATAAAATTCTTAATTATTTTAAACAACTAAAGATTTAACGAAAAAGACTAAAAGCTTTGATTAAAATAAATGGAAAGGTTTCCTGCAAAACTATTGGCACAAAATACCTGCTTAGCCGCTAAGCTAGCCGATGTGTTTAAAAAAGGATTAGAAAAAGTAAAAACACTGTAATGAGTTACGGCTCACCATTGAATACTCTACACCGACGACTGTGCAAGCTAAGGCGTTGCATAGGACTTGTTCTCCTCGAGCCGAAACCCATCGTAGCACTAAATTTCATCAAAGCAAAAACTGCGACCGGTAGATTGAGCAAAAGAAATAAGATGGACAGACAAGATATTAGATCGCTTCAAAAAGTGATTCCATTTCGATTGGTATAGTAAAAAAGGTGGACCTAGCTACTGCATGGATCCCCACAAAGCCAATATACCCCTGCACCATAAATGGTGTAGGGTATAAAAAGTGAATAGATTCTAAAAGAAAGTTCTTTCAAGGAATATATTTATTTAAGTGTTAAACAACAGAAATTAAAGAAAAACTTTACTAAAAGGAAAAATTTCTTTACTACTTCTTCTCACTTGCTTAGACGCAGCAGTTAAAGCGACAGAAATTGTTTTGGCGGTTTTGTTAAACATGTATTATAACAACCATTAAATCCTTCCGCCAAAAAACACTAATGTACAGCTGTTGCACTAGCAACTGTGACGATGAGTTGCGTGCGGTTAACGAAGCGCAGGCCAATGTTGAATACAATATATCTCTGCATATATATTTAAAAGTCTATGCACATAGCGATATATTGATTGAAAAGTATTGTTACTCTTCTTGTTGAACAATTGTCCAAAAGAAATTGCGTTACAAACATTCAAACGTTAACAATTGTTGGAGTTGCAAGGAAGACTAATACAAAAAACTTAAATTAAATCCTTTTTCAGGCTCAATTTGATTTGTAAGAAAGAGTAAAGAAAGAAAGTAAAATCCGAGGAAACATAAAAAATAAAACATCATGCAGCCGCAACCGCCAATCACGAAATAAGAAAAAGAATCAAAAAAAAAAAAACCGTTTTTTTTTTTTTTTTCTTGTAAAGGAAAGAAACATCGATGAACATTAAATGTAGAAAATACTTTCTTAAACACTTTTTAAGCCAAATACAGGATTTAACACAAGCTGATCTAACATGACAGAATTCTCGTTCTTTAATCGGTGAGGAAAATTGAAATGTTTTAGAAATAAAGTAACGAATAAAAATGTTGTTTTTTTTTTCACTACGGTAATCACTTATTGTGTTACTTTTGAAATGTACCTGGTTTTGAATCTTTTTTAACACTTTTCGCCCCAAGACGAAACATTATATAAAAGATAGGTTGTGCAGGATTTGTTACAATCTGCGCTGCTTTCTTCATTACATTTTTTTCTTTTCTATACAAACGTATAAGTCCTATTTGCGGCGAAGCTAATGATGGCGATGACGATGATGATGATGATGATGATGATGATGATGTAATACTTTTGGAATATAGTAAGAAATTTCTATAGAAAAAAGCAAAATTCCATTGTGTGTCTTGATAGCTGGGAACAAGTAAAAACGTTATTGTCAGACGAGGCCGACCAATGCACCATTTCGCTTAATACAATTCCAAATATTACGCTTTCTTTCGAGAAAACCTTTATACGGGAGAAGGTCCAAAACGCATATTAAAATGATATTATTTTGCTCATTAAGCAACGCTGAACGCTGAAAGTCGGAGAGTTTCATAAAATAAACGAAAAGGGCCCTAAACTCGGTACATTTAATTTTCTTGTCGAATTACCACTATGGACTTTGGGTTTCATTACTTTCTTAGGAGAGTTCGTGTTATCATCTTGGTCTCACTAAGTCAGCGATGTGTAGCTTGAAAATAAAAATTCATGGACAGATGGACAAACGAGCCTAAATCAGCTCAAAAATATATAAAAAAAGTTTAAGCCTTAGTCGTTGTTACACAGATCCGAACAAATTTAATATACCCAAAACCAAAGTTAGTGTATCGTATAAACCGGTGGCGGATGTTTGGTATTTTCTTTCAAGTTTTAAAAATGTATTCACTTACTGCATTTAAATTGTTTGATTGGTATTTGTTAACTTGGCGGTACGTGAATTAGCGTGCGGGAAAATTCCCTTCACATTCAAAACTTGAATCAAAATAAACAACTTGAAAAGATCGAATTTTTTAAGTAAAGAAGCGAGGCTAGATAAGATTTATGTGGAACGGACAAAATCGTGCATCACGGAGTACATCGGGTATCCTCTCGAGTTCTTGCAAACCTATCAAAATTTGTTCAAACCTGGGGCGCGTAATCTCTTCGCTTCACCCACTGCGTTTTAATAATCTGTAGAACACAGGGAGGAAGTCTATCCATGGGTGCGAATTTTTATGCAGGCACGTGGCACTCATATGGTGATTCCCTGTGAGGCGAGGATCTAAATAACCACCAAAGTATTTGGCATTAGTTGAAGGGCACGTTCCCCTTCTGAAGCTTAGCCCAGGGTTTCGTAATGTTTCGGCACTAATGCTTATTTTCACTTTTTGGAGTCCACTGCTCGCTTTAAAGCCTTTATGTGGTTTTCAGACTGCCCATGAAGTCTGCGTAGGCGCTCGTAATTGCAGTGATATCCGCGGACGTGGAGGTATATGTAAGGTGGTGAGCTAGCATGCAAAGCTTAGACAGTATGTTCCCTTAGGAAAGCTTGTTCTTATCGTAGTAGACACATAGCCCTTCATGGGTAATAACAAAAAAAAAAAGCTGAGAGGTACCGTTTTTAATAAAGTTGGGAGGTGCCTTCTCTAATAAGGCCTGCATGCATGAGTCGCTAATTTATAGCAAACAATATATAAAAGCCCTTAGTGCAAATACTCTGTCGAGTGTTTCACTCACTATGAGTGGGTCGATCGCACCGGTAATCCATCCTAAATTTTCCGGATGAGATGCGGATATTCTTCCAGTAGATTTTGTCCTTTCCCTACACAATAACAGAAATATTCGACTGCAAAATGTAAGTATTATTATTGTTTCCTGTCTTCAAAAAAAATTCCATTTTCATTACATCGAGAAGGTATTCGCCAGCATTTAAACACATTTAATGGATTAAATATCAAACCAATATAAGACAGAGAATTTAAAGAGAAATTGAACAGCTTTCATTTTCAAAATAAGCAAAAAAAAAAAAAAAAGAAAAAAACCCCTCCTTCCATGCTCAAAAGAAAACACGCATAAAAGCAAAAAATGGTTAGAAAAGTAAAAGTGAAAACATCTTTTTAATCAAAAACCAATCCTTTCTCCTGTCGGGGGGAACTAATTTTTTATTTTTATTTTTTTTTGCAAAACTCTTACAAATCTTATAAGTGCTGCTGAACAAGTAAAAAAGTTGCATCTGCTTTACATGCAACATTGCCACGCGTTAACATTTGTTTCTTTAATTTCCTGTGTTGACATTTCTGCTGCTATTGTTGTCGCTGTTTTTTTTTTTTTTTCCTTTTTTATGCTTATTTAATATCCTTGTCGTATCTTTTTCTTTATTCCTTCTTTCTTATTTTTTTTTCTTAATTTATTGTTAACCCCTTTTTCTTGGTTCCAATTTTTTTCTTTTTTTTTTTTTTGCTTTGCCTTTGCTATTGAAGGAAAGACTAAGAAGAAGAAGAAGAAGTTAAACGTTTTCTTATTATTTATTAAATGATTATTTTCGTGATATATGCTGATTTCTTTTATGTTTTATGAAGTTTCACCCTTTCTTGAAAGTCATTAGGCGTGTGTCAGACACACTTTTTTTCCGGTTTTCATTTTCATTAGTAAAGCCAAGGTGTTGAAAGGGTTTTTATACATTATTTGGCAAAAGGGTGATTTGCCGAATGTGTTTCTCGGGTGTTAATGTTAAATAATATTTCCGTTTATTGCAAAAATATGTCTCCTGAAGAGAATTAGAAAAAAAAAAACAAGGAAAGACGATAAGAAGTGACCAGCAAACAACTAAGGGCTTAATAATATTGTTACCAATACTCTATCTAGTTTGATTGGATTAGAATGATCAAAAGGTTTAAAGCGTGGCAACAAGTCGGTTTGGCAACAGTCAAAGGTCTATCTTAACCAGTTTGTTTTCGCTCACATTTTGCTTCCCTTAGTTCAAAGTATTTCCTAATCTTTTTTCAACGAATAATTTTTCGTAATTTTTATCTATCGAATGTAGAAGAAATATAAATTTTTTTACCATAAATAATTTCTCCGCAGGCCAACGCTCTTCCAACAGTTTTCTAGACGTTGTGTACTTTCTACATTAGCTTCATATCCTTATGTTAGTTTGCACTGCACGTCCCTAATTAGTAAATTCGGGCGTCAAAGATCATTAGGTTCCTTTCAACAGATTAAAAAATTCGCTCATGACTTTGGTATCAAGGGAATAAAGATCTTCAAGCTCATTGCTCTGAAAGATTTATCGCCATAACAACAGCAAATTATATGTTCAATTGACTCGATTTCGCCTGCCGTCTTGACAGCTTCTGAAGAGATTATGGTAGAGTAGACGAAGTCTCACAGCATGATGTTGGTTAATATATCTAGGTTGTCTGGCTTGCCATATTGAGCACTCTAATCTGTACTAGAAAGATAAAAGTAAAAGTCCTTCCTCCACCAATAATTTTCTTAAATCTCTGCCCAAAAGGATGGTTACTCTCTGCGATCATCATGCTTTTAATATGACCAAACATTTAGCGGATATTCTCTATATCTCAATATGGTGGTGGTCAGAAAGAAGCGGGGAAGAGAGAAGTGATAGGGAATGATAGGCAGCGGTCGCTGCCATCTGTCCTAATTGCATCAATTATTTTTGATAACGTTCCTTAGTGATGGTTTCATTTAGTTGAAACAACCTATAATACACTACGCGCGTCTGGCCCGTACAAAAAGGACCACTACTGATCTTCAGATGCATCGTGCATGTGCATCATGGTTACTTAGGTTTTAGATACCGTAACACATTTACTACTTCGCATGTCACTACATGCAAAGGTTTATAGCGGCACAATCATGCGAATTAAACAAGAAAAATAATGTTCTCCGCAAATGGCGCTTTTTGGACGCAGAACTCCTCTTACTCAGAGCTTGAAGAAACTATGCTTTAGTAAGATAGTTTACACGTTTACGTATAAGATAAAAACTGTACTTTTTCAAATGACAAGAAATTCTTCAATAGGTTTATTTTCACTAAATGACTTTAATGAGTAAGTACAACGGTAAAGTGATTTAAAACGATTCGCTGCAATATTTTTCAAATAAATCCGTTAAAGGAATATCTATTTTTCATTCACAAGCCTACATAGTTACATATGCTACATGCAACGAAGGAAGTAATAGCTATAAATGTACTAATTGGGTACACATGTCAATATTTAACTTATGATTACTATTGTATGCGTATTTTGATTTTTTCAATACACCCACTCGACCCTTTCCCGCGTATGTTTTTCCAAAAAGGAAAAAAATCTGCCTACATATTAAATAATGATTCATAATCAATCATTGTCAATACTGTGGAAAAGAACAAAGAGAAGGCCTCCTTCCATGTCATTCATATTGATATGCTTGTCCTATAAAGTAGTCGTACAAATGAAAACTTAATAATGAATGTTATATGGAAAAGCTACCATACTTACAAATGAAAATCGATTTAATAGGCGGCAGAACTATAATTTGTAAGCAAGTGTAAAAGACCTTTGTGCCTCAAATATCATTTTCAATAAAAAAACGAAAAAAAAGAAAGGAGAAAACGATACAGGCGCAACCAATACGAGCAATAAAAAAAGGGTTATGGGACGGAAAGGGTTAGAAGAAAACAATTTTCATATATTGCAAGTGTGACATTATTGTGCAAAATGTAGCATTTTTATAAAAATTTTGTCGCTAATTTCTTTGCTAATATAAATCATAAGGAAAATTAATTGAAAAAAATGTTTGAAACTTCATAAAAAACTTTATTATTGATGATATGCAGTCAGTGATAAAACAAACGAGGGTTTGCCTATTATTTAGTTACGCTTTTTGAGGCTATAACGGCGATCATGTAGCTATGAAAACACACAACCATCTAATATGGGCTTGACATCCCAAACTTGTTGAAAGAGAGAGTAACAATACCATATATGAGAACTGTATACGAAAAGCGGGGTAATATGTCAGTGTGCAACTTCTCAACTTCATTTATTATCCCATTTATAGAATTCAATGGATGTGTTAGACAACTTTGCCTAGAATTGATGATTATTTCATAAAACCCCTTTAACATGGCAAGCACCGAAGAACAATCTTAAAGATTACTGCAATCTATCGTTGACCAAATGGTTTTGATTACAGAATGAGGCATGAGGCGGGAATAGGCTTAGAAGTTGGTTTTATATGAAAACACTTGAACTGTTGTCAAATTTTGAAGTCCAACATAAATAGGTGATGATCAGGTTGATGAGAATGCATTTTTACACTCGATTCATGGAAACATGAAGATAATGGAAGCGTCACACATTGCCGAAAATATTGTTATGAAATTGGCTTTTTACAGGATACAGTCCGTATCACTAGATCGCGGATATTTTGATCAAGAGAAATATACTTCAAAGTTCTTTTATTTTAACTCTTTGTCTTTCACAACTGTAGGAATATTTATTTACAATTATATTTCTTACATGTAGGATTATTCACAATTTATTTTGACCGTACTCGCAGCTCAAATGTTCTTGCCTGACTAATTCTGCCTTCCACAGACATTCTATTTGTATACATTTTTCCAAGCATAGTACTATACCTAAATTTATGGTTTTATTTCCAATCCCAGGCTGCTTTTCCTCTAATCGTTTTCATCGACCTGCACCTGCATGACGAGCCCGTGAATGTGCACTTAGCTTTTACCTGTTTACGTTTCCGCTAATCGTTTTCATCAGCCTGCAGCTGCTTGAGGCGCCTTCGAATGCTTCTTTGGTTTTTCCTTCTTTAGGGAATTCATTATTAGGGAAAATTACTTGGCTGAAATTAACTGGATTTGGGATTTTCCTAACAACATATTGAAGCCATAAAGTTCCACTCATTCTGAGGATTCAGAAACCAACATAGCTAGACACATCAACAACTTTATATAATTGTCGGTAAATTTTTATACTCATTAGGCAGACAACATAAATACACGATTCTAAGCAAATATGTCGTTAAGTTCAGACAAAAATCGAAAAATATAGAGAGCAATGGACTCCGATGGAATAATTACATTCTTCTCAGATCTGGTAAAGTTAATCTGCTCTATACTCGTAAAGTGCAATGAACCAAATATAGATTCATGATGGGCTACCTCGCTGCGCTGTTGGCTAAAAGGAAAATTCAGAGACTCTATAAAGTACACATATTCTTAATGAGAGTGAAATTCTGAGTTGATTTAGCCATGTCTGTCCGTCTGTGCGAATTGAATTTTTCCTCGAAAATTATAATAGCTAGAAAGGTGCAATTTTCCACATCCGCCACACTCACACAAACTTGCAAGAGATTAAATTTTGTTTTTTTTCTTCACATTTTTGAGGTTTTATGCTTATTTATCATAAGCAAAACAAGATCGAATGTTTAAAATTATTGTGTACACTCCTTAAATGAAGAGGTATCAAATAAAAGAACTTGGAAAATAGAACGTGAAAAACATAGTGGGGAGTATGCGAGATTCGGCCCCCGCCAAATACGACTTCCTTACTTGTTCTTAGTTAGAACCTTTTTATGAGGGGTGAGCCAAAAAATACATGCATGTGGTCCAAATACCGTAAAGATAATTTTTCTGTTATGGAGAACAATTTTTCACCAAGAAATATTGAAAATTGGATTTGGTAGGGAGGGTCATAAGCCCGGAGACATCAGCTTAGAATGTCGAATACTCGGCGAATATTGCCGCGTGGTACTGAAGATTACAATATTTTCCCATATAACGACTTTTCAAAATAAGACATTATATGGAAAGACGTTCTGATCCAAACATGTCGGTAGTTGGGCTAAAATACAATTCAAATATTGCGACCTGCAGTTTGAGCATAGGAACACAAGGGCACATTAGTTTAATAGAAAAAGTAAGGCTTTTGAAAGTCCTGCTGGTTGTTATATAAATCCTCACAAGCTTAATATACCCTTGTGGGGGGTAAGGTGTAATTATATCTAAACATAAATATTTGCATTCATTTATCTAAAAGCATATTCGTCTTTAATTGCAGATAATTTATTGCAAACAACATCAGTCAATGATTTTAAAACTGCAAGTTTTTCTTACAATCAGACTGGAGAGTACCATCATCAATACGCAAACAATCACTTGGATATAAGCCAAATAAAGCCAGAGCCATTAGAAGAGTCAGAAACGCACTTGCAATCGAGCAACACTTTCCCCATTATAGACAACAGTTCAGTTAACAGCTGGATGGAATATTTGCCAATTGCAACAAATTCGTGTTCTTCTCTAAGCAATTGGTCTGACTTTTTAAAGCAAAATCTGAAAGCATTTTTATGGAGTACAACGACGAACAAAGTCAGTCAATTTTATGAAAAATGTAGTGAACGTGATTTAAATAATCAAATCACGCCACCTCAATCACCCGCTTCAACAGTCGTGGCAGGAGCACATTTGCCTACTTCGCCTCTACCTCATTTAACAACACCAGGAGATTTTATGTCGACATTTTCAAATTTCAATTGGAAATTAAAAAGTTCTTCCTCATCTTTTCGAGAAAATTTAGCAAATGGTCAGCAATATGAGAAAATAAGGAATTTAAACATGTCGTCTTCGGCATCCTTAAATCCTTTAATAAATAGCAAACAGAAAACAAAACTACAGAATGGCATTGACTTGAATACAAAATGTAAAAACATAAAGTCTAGCATGTCTGCTGTTAGTGTTGCTTCTGCTGCTGCTGCTGCTGCAGCTGTCGATGCTGCTGCCGATGCTGCTGCAAATAACAAGTCATTAGACCAAATGGTTAATGGCCAAGCAACACACATCTATACGACGAACATGGCAGACAATAAACAATGTCTGCCACATTACCCTACTACGCCAGCATTTCATACTCAGGCAACAGCTACTTGTTCGTATAGCGAGCAGTTTTTATACGTGCGTAATTTCCAAGAGAGAGATCGCCTTATACGAGAGCATCAATTAAGACACCATATCTTTGAAGACCAGCAGCAACCATTACCCTCAATACGTCACAAAAACTCATGTGTTGCTAGCTCGAAAAACAATGCCTCCCCTTTGATGTGTAATGGTAAGTTGAATGATGGTGATGATGGAGTTGCCAACTTTAGTCTCAGTGATAAAATTGTTACTGACAAAAGTGGCGATGAGGATGATAATAATGATGGTGACAGTGACGGTAATGGTGATGGAGACTGTGACGGCGATATTGATAATACTAATTGGAATGATATCGTTCTTTGCCACCAACGTAATAATGATGTCAACTATGCTGACAATGATGACATTACTACAATTAAAGAAAAACATCACTTTTGTGTTAGAAAAAGCGTTACAAAAGCAACTAATAATAGTCGTCATGAGTACATGATGACAACCAGGAAGCCAAAATCTGACGGTCGTATACGCATGGATTCCGATAAAAATATTAAACATAAAAGAAAAAGGAAAAGTAATAAGCTAATGAGCAAAGGTGAGTACAAGTACGTGGTATAGCACAACAACAACAATGTCGCGCCATTTTCCAATTATAAAAGCATCATGGCTGGTCAAAGTTTTTCTTTCCCACCCTTTTTTTTAAATTATAAATTCAAATCTATTCAAATTTATTTCTACTTAAAAAAAAAAAAAAAAAAAAAAAAATGATTACACGCAACCCTTAGCCTTCGACGACGCTGGATAAAATTTCAAATCCCATTTAAGCCATTATTTTACATTTTGTTTTTTTTTTTTTGTTGTTGTATGAAAGAACTTCCTTCTTTTTTTTTTTTTCTTTATTTTTTATTCATCTAATCGTGTAAAGTGTTTTTTATAGGATATAATGCTTGCTTACACACCACCTTGAAACATACCGACAGATACAACCACCCATTTGGCCTAAAGACATTTGCTCTTCGTCCTTGATGTATACACAACTTTTGAAATTGCTCCCCCTTCAACGTCACACACATCGGTGTTGACACCAGTTCTACATTTTTAAGTGAACTCCAATTTTGTATGTTTTTTACCTTTATGAAAATATAATTTTGAAATTAAACAAAAAAAAAAAAGAGAACAAGTTCATGTCACAATGGTTTAATACGACTTTTTAATCCCCATTAGAAGAAAGTCTATACGACCATTGTATATATATTTCAGATGACTAAAGCAGTGTTATATCGCATTTGCATAACATCTCTCGAGAGTTCTAAGTGTCCTCTTACGAAACTGTGTTGTTCGAGCGGGGCATGAGTACTGTGGAACACTGTACCATTCTCTAATACATCCAATCCCAAGCCTACTATAACACGGCTTAGTAAATTATATACTAACTTACCCTGAAAAAAAGGAAGAAAGGATTAGTAAGCTCTGAGCCGATCTTAGCTGAAGCCGTCATTTTTAACATATTGTAACTCTGCTTTACCGCAACGTAGAAGAAGCATTCGTTATTTCTTCAAATATTTTAATATTATTAGCATAACATAGAAAGAGCGTTTGCTCTCTGCTTTGAGTTACAAGATTAGTGTGTGGCATGCTTTAGTATGACCGAGACAGACGCCATTGTGGAAATTAGCACCGATAAACGGAATGAATCTCACAATAGCATAGAAGCATACTACTGTTGTATAATAGTATAAAAGCATTGTACTATTGTATCGCACCGACAGACAGACAGAATTATTCAAATTAGCACTGATGGATAGACTGAAGATCATAACAATATAGAAACATATTACTCTTATAACTTACAACAGAAATGATTGTATTGGTATATTGTGGGTTAATAGTAGTATTAAGTTAGCAGCAGGCTAGTATTTATTATTATTTGCGAATTTACGTTGTACCACCAATCCTAGTAATAGTAGAGTAAGAAAGAGAAATTACTAATGTACCCTGTAGTAAAGCCGCGAACCAATAAAGTAATTACACAGTTTACTATTATCCTACTCTAAAATACCATAGTAAAATACCGTAATGACAATGGTGGGTGATACCGTAATATAAGGACAGCCTAGCATGTAATTTACTAACTACTGCCTCAGCTATTTAATTGTACTTTACAGCGTACCCCGTGCTATGCAACATCGTCTGACGTACTCTGCTTTAGCAAATGGTGATAAAATTTAGATAAAACTGTGACAAACCTTATAACAAACTTTCTTTTCCATTCGATGCTTAAGTATATGAAAGAAAATGTTAAGAGGGTTTCCTTCTTTTCCAATTCACATTATAAAAGCTTTTCGCAATCATGTTTCTGGTCAAAGGTTGTCACACTATAACTTATAACTTGTGGCCAACCCCCAATTTACGTAACAGTGCGTACAATAATCTTCAAATTTTTTAGAAAAGCGGTTTAAAATTCTATTACCCAACAATAAAAATAATCATAGGAAAAAAAAAATAATAAAAAGGAAAGAAACTTAAAAAATATTTCTTAAGCATATTTCATATTCACACTTATGTACGCAAGATTCAAAAATTGAGTGCTGGGTCAGACAATAATCTTTATTAGATTTGATTAACTTTTCTCATAACCACCACCAAATCAACAACAGGTAGAAGAACGACGATAGATCCAATTTCATTTTACCGAATAAGATTCATGAGGTTTTTTATTTTTTGTTTTATATTCATCTCTTTATATGGCTTTTGCAGTAAAAGTTTCAATTTTTATTACCGAGTTATGATTTCTTAAATAAAGACAAGAGAATTTGAATTATATTTATATCGCTGTTATTATAGCATTTTATAAGAGATTTCTTTATAAATTTTAATATTCATCAAAGAACTTTTAAACAAATATAATCAGCGAGTATGCACGCAGTGATATATATATACGCTTACTTTACAAACGCTCTCCTTATATGAAATCCTATTTTTTATTATATCGTGTACGTTAGTATAATTTAAATTAATATATTAGGTTGTCCAGAAATGACTTGCGGTTTTTCACTATGAAATAAAAAAATTTTATTTTTGTAAGTTATATATATGGTTAAGTTGCAACTTTTCAGTTAATGTCATTATTCCTTCGTCATAAAATTTCTGATCTTTTGCAGAAAAAAAAATTTCCTGTACACGACTTGACACTGTCATCTGAATTGGACGTTTTGTTAAATAAAGAATTTTGCAGAAAACTGCTGGTGCAATATCAGGACTACATGATGAATGTGGTAGCATACTCCAGCCAAATTCCAATAATTTTTGTCGAGTGAGGAAGAAAGTATATCTTGCCATGTCGTTATGAAAAGAAATATTTTTTGTGTGACCAATCGTGAACGTTTCTGTCACAAGGCTTCATTTTAGTTGCACAGTTGCTTACGGTATACTTCGGAATTAATTGTTTGGCTATCAGACAGAAGCTCATAACATACAATATCTTTGTTAGCTCACCGTACTGACAGCAAGATCTTCATTTTGGCTCATCATGACTCATGGTGTTTTGACCACGATCTATTGCTTTCCTCATTTTTGTATAGGATACAATTTTCATCACTAGTTACAATTCTCTTCATATAGGGATCGTTTTGCTTTAGGTTTCACCGTTTAAGTCTCAGACGGTGTTGAAAAAACACTGTCGAAGAATGCCAAGAAACGCGATCGCGCTGTTTAGATTTTTTGTCGAGAAAACCCAGACGGTATATATTTTGAAATAAAAATTATTGTAATGGAACCCATCACTTTGAAAGTTTTTCACAAAACAACATAAGTCCGCCCTAGATAACTATATAAATCCCTTAACCTAATTATCTATTCAACTATATAAAAAGAGTTATTTTAATCTGGTAAACGGAACACCCGAAAGAAACTTTCGGACTACCTAGTAAAATAAGTTAAGTTCCCTTGAAATGAAATTGTGTGTTTAAGACTAGCAAGTGTAAGGTGCATCGAAGCTACTTAGTTCAACGTCGAAGTGCTAAGATTTCCGTGGCAATACTCATATGTTCCCAGCAGACTTACTTCGCATAGAAACTTCAGAGCATTATTTTCTTCTTATATACTAAAATATTAATTGTTAAAATTTGTTAACAAAAGAAATGTAATTTAATTTTTTTTTACATTTTGTTCCCGTAACTGTGTGATTAGTGATTAGCGGAGTTTCTTGCACTTATTATATGTTATACTAAATAGGGGGCCTTTTGAGGCTGCCTGAAAAAAGACCATTTTTTTGCTTGCCACCATAAGTCTGCTCGACTAGAAAATAAGCCGACGATTGCTACCAGAAGGAGTAATGCATATGCTGATAACGATGCTTTAGTTTAGTTCCGAAAACCTTCCTAGACGAGTTTCGCTTTGTAAGACCTAACGTCGTCATTATTTTTAGCTTATCACGTCCATTTAGTCCTAATTGCATCAAATATTTTTACAGATGGTTTTATTTGGCTGAAGCAAACCGCCATTACTCCACAGCTGACCTCCTCATATGACCTCCTCGTCTACATATTCAGTCTTATCGTCCATGTTAATTGTTCATTTGGTCTATATCACGATTACTACACATCTTCACTGTCAGTAAATGACAGAAAAATGCGAAACAGTCCGTAATATAACATATTCGCTTACTCTCTTTGCTCTTTTTGATGCAGGAAAATAGAAGAATAAACACGAGAAAAACGAAAAAAGCCAACTGTTTCGCATGAATAGCCGAGCACTTAAGAATCGCGACTACCAAGCCAGTGTTGTAGGGTTCAAATCTATTTACTTTGGTCACTAGATACAGGCATAACACTATTGATTGAACGCACATCCGCTACGCAACCGTTACTACCTATGTCTTATCATCGCGTTCATGAATATATGAGGATATCCCTTGAACGATTCGTTACATCATAAAAAAGACAGTGGACTAACGAAACTGAAATATACCCCAGCCAGATCCTCAACTAAATCTAGGCTTTAGGAGATCCATCAGAAAGAAAAATAAAAAATAGCCGTGCCAGAGTAACGAAAAAAGCAGTATACCCAAGGTTCGCCCCACAGAAATATGACTTTTCCTTTCCTTTGTTAAAAAAAAAAAAATAAATTGCGATCAGTAAAATCTTTAAAAATCTCTTGTAACAAGAGAGCTTATTACAACACGTCATCTGCCGTTTTGGAACTTTTTCTAATTCAAAAAAAAAAAAAAAGGTATAAATTTAATCAACCAGATGCGTAAAATGGCGCCAAACTATGACTTACCCGTAATACATTAGCGTTTAACGTTTAACTCTATCATAAATTTTCGTATATAAAATGAAATACTTACGCGTAAATTCTTTTAAAATTATACGTATATTTCTTAACCCAACAAAAAGAAAAGAAAAAAAAAAAAACCCGAAAACAATGACTACAATAAAATTCTAAACCTCAATGTAACGGAAATATTAAAAGAAAATATATCTAACAAAAGATGATCAATAAAAAAGAAGCCTTTAATTTCCCATTTTCACAACTTGGCGCAAAAAATTGATTATTTTAGTGTGGAAGGAACCGAGAAATATTTCTCGTTCGTTACAAAACGAGAAAAAAAAAAATAGATGTCCTTAAGCATAAAACGAAGAGATGAAGAATTTTTTTTTTTTTGTAAATTAAATATTTTTAAAGAAAGATTTCTCTCTTCCAGAATAAAAAAGAATTTTTTTCAGACAATTTTTATACCAAAAAAAAAAAAAATCAAAAAAAAATATCAATTCATAAATGAATACAGAATTTTTTAATAAGTACTTCATGTCATAGGTAAGAGGATCGCAACCATGGATTACACAAAATCTTCAACAGCTTAAAACAAACAAGCCAAGATAGATACACCCAAAGCCACGTTGAGCACTAGTAGTACACTGAGAGGGTTGTTAGCGACGATCTGTACAATGATCTCAACAACCCTTAGTTTACACGAATTTCTTTTTTTTCTTTTTCAATAAAAATCGTACGCAAAAAAGAAAAAAAAAAATCTCTTTACCAGTACACAACAATAATAAAATGCGTAGTTTTTTACCCCAAAATCATAGTTTGAAAAATTAAATAAAAAAAAAATAAATAAAAAGAATAGTTTGCAATAATTTTTTGTACCTATAAAGAATATTTCTTTTTTTTTCTTTTTTGACGTGATTTTTATAGAATTGAAGGGCAAGGAAAAATAAAAGTGAATTTTTTTACCTAAAATTTCGGCTCGACAACTACGAATCATTAATGCTGAGGTAATATATTGACATGTTAAGTAATAGCTAAACTGTCAGTGAATGAGTAGTAGTAGAGTATTGTAAGTGGAAGAAAGAAAGGTACCGGTCTTATTGATTATTTACCGTTTTTACCTATTTTACTAATTATAAAGCATTTTTTTTTTACAGAATTTTTCAACGGTTTTTAAGCAAAATTTTCTCACATTTATTTTGCGAGAAAAGAAAAACGGTTTTCTTTAGCGTAATTAAAGAAAGGATTTGGATTTATAAAGAGGTTTTCATCAAAGAAATATATTTATTGAAAGGATTTTAATTGAACATATGCTACTCTTATATATGCGCACATAGATAGATCTCAAAATATATTGTGCCTTCAGAACGTTAAGATTTTTATATTTAACGTACGCATTCTTATTCCGTTAATTCACATATGGACGTTTTGTCAAAAATATATCGGGAATCCTCAAGGGTTTATTATTCATATGCATTCACTTAATGCATACATGTACACTTTGTCAAAAATGTATCGGGAATTATCAAGATTGATTATTTGTTCATCATTCATTAAGATTCATAATTACTGTGCATTCATTTAATGCACACATTTTCAAGATTGATTATTCACTCATAATTCATCAAGATTCATAAGTCATATGCATTCACTTAATGCATACATGTACACTTTGTCAAAAATACATAAAATTCGCTCATAACTAAGATTCATACATTTAATGTCCACATTCATAGATTTACGCATATTTTGTCGATAATAAACTGGGAAACCATCAAAATCCGGCCCTAGTTTAAAAACATGCAGAAGTTTATGTCTGTAGAGTAGTACGCTGATAATTTTCAAAAATGATTACAAAACATAAACAAATAATATGTTTATATATATTATTATTTTTATATCCTACATCTGCGTACGATCGCTTCGGAATTATCTTCTGAATCTTAAGAAGACCGCGGAAAGAAATTGGAAAGAAGTGGGAATCGATGCTATCAATACATAAAGTTTCAAGGAAGACCAAGTTTGGAGGAGATGATACATTCCTTGATGATGAACTAGAAAAAACTATTGTCAATTACCGGTACTTTTTTGCCAACATGTATGCCAAAATGATCAAGTTGTTCTCCTAATTATAAGCACATTTTCTATTAATTTACATGAAAACATGAACATATGTAAAGCTTCAATCTAATGATTGATTCTTAGCTGTATATAAGAGTAAAAAGCTAAGAATTTATTTATGTAACAAAAGAAATCCTATGTTAAGCCGTCAGGAGATAAGAATTGTTTCACTCATGTCATTTGTGTCAATTATTCTTCATCTGTGCTTGCATTTGGCATCGATCTATTTACTATGCAAGTTTTTCTATTGCTCTATCATTTTTTTTTTTTTTTTTTGTTTTATATTACCTTCTCTCTCGCCTTCTTCTTTAGCTTTCAAATGCAATTTGTTTTCATATTAATTTCTAAAACAAAGGAAAAGTTCGGATTGACGTAAAGTGCTTCAGACAAGAATTTACCATTCATTCGACATTTGTTTTGAAAGTAACTGCACTGCATGTTGGCCTGTTTTGCTTGGAATTGTCTCCAGCAATTTTACCTTTTCGCCTTAAATGACAAACGCAATCAAACTAATTTCAACAAGCATATCTACATATTATGTTTGCATATATCCTTTTCTTCTTCTGTCTTCCGGGCGTACACCAGCTACAGATAAGACATTTTCGCAAACATTTTTCTTGAATTTTTGCCAAAAACAGAACTTCTTAACTAAACGTATAATTATACATACACAACAATATACGTATATAAATCTATTGAAAAAACCTAACAAAAATAAAGAGAGAAAAAAGATGAATGAAGAATAACAAGTTCGTTAGAAAATTAATCAGTAAAACATACACAGGACAGATAAGCTTTACATAGTAACCCTTAGTAAACAATATATTTCTATACGGTATACGGTATATGGTATGTAAAAATAGATGGAAAAAACGGACGCTTTCGATAAGCAAATATCATGTGACCAACACAAAGATGGATGAAATTATTTGCCTTAGTTTGTCAAATGGTGAATATTTACGGAGCATTGTTCGTTTACTTACATTCATTCACGCTTCGTTACCACGCATGGTGGTGCTGTCTTGAACACAACCTTTTAAGTTTTCAAGGGAGAAGATACTTAATGAATTAATGCACAAATTGAGAAATACTAAATCTCCATGTGATACACAGACCTAATAAAGCTTTTAATTACTTGTTTTGAATTACACTGCAGACGAGCCCATTCGAGTTTTGGGATGTACGTCCTCATATTCCGTCTCTTAGTTTGGAAATCCCAACGATCTGAATTTCGTATATTGATTAAAGCACTACTTTTCAGTTGGAAAAAGCACCGTTCAAACAGAACTACGGCTTAACAAATGTTATTTTATTCTACTCCATCGAGTCAGATAGTAGAAAAGTGATGGTTTACTGATTTTAAAAATGCAAAACACCGATGATGTGGAACGCTCCGGTCGCCCGAGTGCGTCAGTTGTTCCAGAAAACTTGAAAACGTTCTCGAAGACCGAAAAGTGACGTTGCGTCAGATAGCTATTGTCCTAAAGATGTCTGAAAGTGTAAATATTTGTTCCTCTCTCCCTCTATTCGTTCGAATGAAAAAACTTTAGTCAGAGCGCTGGCTCGCGCTGCTTAGACGCAATAAAGAGGATTTTTTCATGCGACAAATGATAATACACGAACATCTAATCGAGATTTAGTCAAGTGAATTGCAAATAGCGAAAGCCGTCTAAAGCGACCAAAAACGCAAAAGTCACCTAGGAGCGTTACGGCGTTCGTATTTCGGGATACGCGTGGTATACTATTCATTGAGTATCTTGGGAAACGGCAAAGGAATATGTTCGAATGGCAAGGTTGGAAGAACACATGCCCATATGGAGAAGAAGAAATGCTCTTACCGCCGTCTCACAAGTCGACGGCAACGGTGGCAAAATTCTACGGAATGCACTTTGAGTAGCTTTCACATCCACCGTAATCCGCCCGCGACCATCATATGTTCACGGATTTCATAAATGCTTAGCGAAAATAGAGATGATCGCTGAACTTGAAGCGTTTCCTTTAGAAGGTCAAGACGAATCGTTCTATACGCAGGCGTAGCATTGTTGAAATGAATGCATAATCCTTGAGGGGGATTATTAGTATCAATGAATAAAGTCGAATGAGTGATAAATAAAGATAATGGAGACGACTACAAGAAGAGGGCCCAAGAGATTTACTTCACTCGCCACCTGCGCAAGCGCAGCTTGACTTTTTCTTTGACTTTTTCTTTTCCTAATGGAATTTCCATGCGAATACGATACTCGAACGATAATCTCTTTAAAACGTGAAATTCAATTGCTAAACGAGCAACATAGTACCACTGACCACTGATTCAACTTTCATCCAATTGTTTTGAGACTATTACTGCAGCTCCAATATAAGATTCTTTAATGAGCAATGTGAAATTGTTTGGATAATTAAAGAGCCCATCGGTCGGTTTATGAGTTTTTTTCAAGTAAGAATAAGTGAAAAACGTTCAGATTGATTGTATTTTTTTTAGTAATACATGAACTTTTCGAAAAGATCATACGATGCTCATTTGTAATTTTGGGTAGAAAATTCCATATTGTAGCAGTATCCCGCCGGCAAGTTCAACATCAAGCAAAAAACGAAAAAAATCATTGCCTTTTTTGTGCAAGCTACCACTGTTAGCTTTTATTTTTAAAAAATTTTCAAAATTTTTTTTTTATTTTAGAATTTTTGTGCCTTTTTTTATACACAAAAATCCAAATTTTAACAAATCTTTAAATTTTTTAATAATTAATTTTTTAATAAATAATAAAATAAAACATTGCCTTCCAAACATAATAATTAAATGAGAGAAAGAAAATTTCGTTTAGGGTTTGCTTTTCTTTCCACTCAAAACTAAGAATTACTTAGTCTAAATAGGTGAAAGAGAGCCAATAGCGACCAGAGAACGACCGCACATTTCTACAAAGAAAAGATGAGTGAGGAAACTATTCACTTAAATGAATCTTGAAACATTTCACTTAAATGAATCGTGAATATTCAATATTCTAAGCTTCTTCTTCCCTTTCGACATTATGGCAAATTCTTTAACTACAAATTATATGTTTATGGGATTAAGTGCACATATGCTCATCAAAACAAAAAAAATAATAAGCGTTTGAAAAAAGCCCCCATAGCCTTATTGCCAGGCCAAAGGTTTTTCTTTCGGTGCTTTGAAGCAATTAACATTTGGATCGAAAGTAATTTCATATATTTTCAATGTCCCTCCCTTTATTATTGCCTAATGAATTTAAGAAACTATTGAAGCTAGGAAAGCGTTAGCAAGCCGTTCAACATAGAAGCTGTATTGGCCGCTTTACCAATGCAAACAAATGAAACTCCATTAAGTGCTAATCGCAAATCATTCATTGCTCTCCTCTATCTCTGTTCTCACTTCTCCTGACCGTTCTGACCCGTATAGGGGACGACATCCCTTAAGTGTCTGGTGATATCAAAAAAAAGCAGGATTCATTTCGTAGTACATACAACCATAAGATATACATTATGTTAAAATTATAGGCAAAAATGAATATTTCCAATACGAAGTTCGAATGGAAAAAGTTAGATTTACAACCACATTGGTAATATCTATGAAAAATTCCGTCATTCTGCCTACAATTTTTTATTACTTTGCACAATCACTTATGAAATCCTACCAAATTCTGTCTTTTCTTTCTTTCTCTTTACTATCTCATCCTTCTGACTGTTACCACGTAACGCGATTAAAGGACGTCCGCCAACCGATTGGTCATATCAAAAAAAAAAAAAAAAATTGCAAAAAAATATATTGGTTTTCACCCATACATGATACAATACATAAATTACAAGATAGCAGAAGATATTAAGAAAATCGGCTTAAAGTGGTATATTCTGAAAAAAGATTTCTCTCGGTCCCTCGACCTCTCTTTCTTTCTTGCTTTCCGTCTCTCTTTCCTCATATTCATTAACATTAATACAGTTGGCAGACAACGTTAATCATTTTGACCAATTAAGAGATACCGATCGCGATCGTACAGCGCTTATGTACAGCATGGTGCTGTGCTATGCTTACTTGCACTCTTTGCTGCTTAGATATATACGTATCGAAAAGATATTGAGTTGTCAAATAAACTAAAATAGTCTCGTAAACATCGACAACCTATTATTAAACCACAAAAAAATACTTTAACAAAGGAAGTATGAAGGCAAAACTAAGTAGTGCTCCCACACAAGAAAAGCTATAATATATAAAAATAAATGAATAAGAAATAAACGCACTATAGTGGGTCACGGCCCATCATTAAATACCTTCCTCCATCACCCCACATCATATAACGACTTTTCAAATTAAGGCTATATACGAGAAATGGTCGAAAGAGTGATCCGAGCCGAACCACTTTCAATACCGTTCGTCCGTAATCCACAGCACTTAAAAATTTGCGGCCTGAAGTTGAACATAAAAAAAAAGGACAGATGGATAGACACGTTTAAATTGATTCAAAAAGTGACACTAAATCGACCGGTATAATAAGAAAGGTAGGTAGGCTTATCTCTGAGTGTTTCATAAATCGCCACCACAAGCATTGCAAAGAAGGGAAACTAAAACTAAAAACTTATATAGTTTGTTAGTAGAAAAAAATTCTCTCGAAAACATAAAAATTTTTCATTAAATTTATATAGAAGTTATTAGAAATTATTTTCTTTTTTAATTCCGTAACGTAAATTTAGTCCAAAAAATGTCTCGAAAATTTGTAACCTACTCTTAAGCGCAAATTATAAGGTGTTGGCTTTTCCTTCTGCATATGGATAACTGAAAATTTCTTTCCTCCTTATTCCCGCATTGGTTTTTTTCGTATATATACCAAGACCTGAAAATATATTTTCGAAATATTACATCTCGTCTTATGCACACAATGGGAATATGTACATATATAATATAAGGGAAAAGGTTCGTCGTCTGCACAATCGCACAATTATGGCAAAAAGTAGTAAGAAAATAATAATTTCTGCATTATGCACACACTTATGCGAGGCTACCTCTTCTGTCATATATACGTGTATATACGTACATATTTATGTTCATATATGAAAAAAAAAAAAAAAAAATTCTATTTATGCTAAAAAGTTATATGCATAAGCCACTCCCATTTTAAAAAGCTGGAAAATGCGCAATGCATTACCATAAAAAAGCAATAATAATAATAAAAGAATGTAATAAAAAAAACTAACACTATGAACAAAAGATTGCAACAAAAAGCAACACCAACAACAATAACAACTAATATGGTATATGTATGCTAATAATCGCACTAACAATATATGTAAAGGAAAGTATAATGAGAAGCAACCAAGATATGCAACTCGCTTGTACACACACAGACGAACACGCTCACAACGCCACACATACGCATTTCAGATATATATGGTAATTTTATAAAAGGATATAATAAGCAAACGAGCAGATATGCAAGAGAGGAAAAGAATGAGAAAGGTGGTGTATGTGTGCGGGAGAAAGACAAAGAGAGAGACAGAGAGAGAGAGAGAGAGAGAGAGAGACATAGAGAAAGAGCACAGAATATGCAGGGTACATATAGTCAATTTCTTGTTAGATTTCATATAGAAAAAGTCTTGTGGATTGCATTTGTAGAGAAAAATGTTCGCATTAGATTTGCCGGCGTTTACTGCAAAGGGGAAGAGAAAGAGTTTTTCATCTCATACATAGCCATAAAAATGGCTCATGACAACATTCCTTCTATTTTCTATATGCATTTCACTAAAGAGAGGAAACAGAGAGAGAGAGAGAGAGAGAGAGAGAGAGCGAATCGAGCAGACGACGACTATACGGCTTTTAGTTGATAGTCACATTACAATATAATTCCAAGAGGATATGTCAGGAACAATAAAACCAACTACACAACTACAACAACAATGTCAACTTTATGAGTTCTCTTAGGCACACACGCATGCACAAATACAGACAGCATAATAAAGACAATCAAAGTAGAGAAAAATGCAAAAATCCTTTTCTTCTTTTTTTCTTTCTTTTTCTCTCAAAAGTAAATGACTTTAAAGGAGAAAGAGAAGGAACTTAAAGAGCAACATTGTGTATTTGGTATAGAAGACGGCGAGGAGGTAGTTAAGTAAACACACGAAAATGCATACTAACACTATTGAACATAACGGTATGCATATGCAAGTCATAACAATAATACGTAGTAAATTGTAAGGACCTCAGTGAAACGGTGTAACTCTCTCAGGAAATTGACGATTTTTCTGCTTTTTTTGTACTTTTTCGTTTGGATACTTTTCCTTATAAAAAAAGAACAAAAACAATAGCAACAACAACAACAACGACAACGGCAATAGAAATTATGAAAACTTATTGCATGTGTGTGTGTGTGTCTGTGTATATATGTGTGTTTTGATATTAGAATTTAATATTATTACGGGTACGGGCGAGATGTTGACGGTTTAATAAGCATGATTCAGTTGCATTTGAAGTGCGTACACAGGAGCACATATAGTTTGCTGTAAATTTTGCATATACATAAACAAAATTTTATTCAAATTATATTTAAAAATAAAATATATGATAATTTAAAGATGTGTTGTCCATCATTGAAATTGATTAGAAAAATTTAATTATTAATTAAATTTGAATACATTTTATAAATGTGTGCGTTGTAATTTTCAAAAAAAAAAAAAAATAATAATAATAATAATAATAATAAATGATATAAAAAAAATAACGGAGTGTTAATAATAATATGTAAAAAATTCATTATTAAATATTAAAATAAAATTCAATCGATGAGCAACTATGATGGTTTTACAACAACAAAGACTTTGGAATAATCAAACAAATTCATCAAATAACTCAAAGGATAATACAAGTTTATTGGATAATTCAAGTCTTCCGTGTTTAACAAATTTAAAAACTGAAATTAACGATGACGAGGAAACCGAAGAAGATGACACGCAACTGCATGAACATGATGAACACGATGAACACCAAGTACCTGTTGGTCAACCATGTAGGTGTATAAATAGCTTAATATAATCAAATATAATATGCAATTAACGGAAGCAAAGAATGATGCAAGATATAGTAAACAAAACAAAAAGGGTAGGAATCATTTTCCAAGCACCCTTCTGGGGGTTCTTTACAATGACCTACGGGAATTGATACTTCATTGAAATTAGATTAACTTGAAAGAAAAAATTTTTTTTTTTTTAATTTCTTTTTCACAATCGTTTTGGAAAATTCGGTTATAATCTTTGAAAAAAATGTTCTTCAATTAAAAGTCGAGCAAAAGTTATACTAATAAGGAATCATAAGGTAATACTTCGCTTTATCTGCTTTCAAGAGTGTTATGTCATGACTTGCAATCGAAGAAACTGTTTTCTTCTGGCCCCTTTAATGTAACTTCATTTTGAATTCGACTCGATTCGATCAAATTTAATTTTAATTGGCGGTTGCGCTATCGACTAAATTTTGACGAGATCTTGTGTCCCTGACAACGTCACGATTTCAGTAGGGGACTATGCATGCAAACCATCCGATTCAAAATCTTGTAAATGCAAGGAAATTAAGAAATAAAACCATTGACAGAGAAATAATTCCGACAACAACGGACACACTCACACAATTTTTAATTTATATGCAAGATGTTTTATATTAAATGGGATTAGAATGGCATTAGCTTTTTATAATGCAAAAATATCACCCTTTTTGTTTGAAAATTTGCTCAATATTTCAATTTATTGATGTCCGAAAATACGGTTTACATTTGTGATTTTCTTTCTTATATGAAAAAATTACTTCTGGTAAACTAAAATATTGTTTACACTTATAATTTTAGGGGTTGTATAAAGCTCCTATGAAACAAACTAGGAAAAACGAGCGTCATTTAAGAAGAACTTAAATTGAATAGAAGTCACCATATTTCCCCCCAACGCTACTGTACTAATACTATGACTAACTATCTATTGTATTAACTTTCGGCTTTTGCTTGGAAATTTAGCAAGACGTTCTTTAAAATTTAACATGTTTTAAAAACGCCACCTACAAGTTTTCTGAAATATTCTGACGCGGAATTTTCAGCAGATGGGAGCTTTCTCTTCTCTTTTGACATGATTTGTCTGTGTGCTATGTCAATTAATTGGAAAAGATAAGAACATTTTAAGAGGAAAGTCCTGTCGTTAAAATATAAATAAAAATGTTTTATGAAATGTAAATCATATTATCGGACAAAGAAACGTCGCTTCCCGAACTTTGGTCACACATTTATGGATATGATCATAAGTTCGATAGGAAGGAAGGTGCGAACAGAAAATGAACAAAATGAAAATGAGTAATGACTAACGAACAAGTATACGGATAGTGCTTACGATGAGTATTCATAGATATTGAAATAGTGTAATTAATTTGATTCTACTTAAAGTCTGTACATTTTAATCTGCGCAAGATTATGTGTCTATTTTGGCTAATTCGACATGGCTCTGTTGTGCTATTTATCTCCTAACAGCTTTCCCTAAAATATTTTTTAAATCCTAATAAAATTTTTTTTTTATACCTTACATCGCTTGATATACAGCTTAATCGCACCGTAAATACATTCTGGCGCAAGGTTATATATTTGGCATATAGTGGCAGCGCACCGGCTATTAGTTGGCTTATACCGGGATAAAAACCCATCCCGGAACCGTCTCCGCATTATCTCAAGGCTGTTTGAACGGTGATCTTAACTATGTCATCCTACCTCACCCTTTCTTGCATAAAATTAGGGAGTTTCGAATGTCGCCTTCGTTTTTCTTTATATCGAAGTATGTCATGCGAAAAACTGGTGCATATCTTCCATCTCTCCTTGTTCATCAACATAAACGATAACGTGATTTCAACTTCCACACATGTGGAAAGTGTATTACTGAAATATGCCCAAGCCGGTAAGGCGCGTCGTTGTTAATTCTTCGGCTCAGGTCGCATACGTTATCCGCTCGTAAGCTGAAACGGCAGAACTAGTTTGAGAGATTTTCATAATCAGTCAAAGGTTGCTTCGGCGTGTTTTTCTCTCCACTCAATGTTGCGGGTGTAGGTCCACCTTCCTTTGGTGTCATTTTCCCATCTTTGTTGCCATTCCGTTATTCGGATAGCTATTTTAACTTTGTCGTCCTACCTTCCTACCTAACTACCTTCTTCCACCGTCCTTGTTGCCTCGTACAAGTATTTGTGGATGTATGTAACACATAGATAGGCTTGAGATAGACCCAGCTCTTACTGTATCAGTTGAATCAGCATCTCATGCTGAATCCATCTAAGCTTGTCTATCCGGGTATCCGTCCGTCCGTCTTATTTTTACCCTGCAAGTTTTGCGTAATTTTTATGCTCAGACGTGTTGTGGCTCAAGTACGAACAGACTCCGATATAACGCCTTATATGAAATACTGTAAAGTCGTAGGCAGATATACTCTACACTATTTTTAGTTGCTTTTATTTAAATGTCGAATCGAAAATAATTTTTTCCAATTTTACGAGGACGCATCAACTACTGTGTTCCTTTTCAGGAAATCTTCATTGTTTTTTATCCATTATTTGGCCATTTGCAAAATAATAAACAAAAAAAAAAAAAAAAACGAAACTTATTAAATTTATAGCTCCCACGGGATATCCTCAACACATAAGCCCAGTGTAATACCAGAGATAATATCTACCAAAGAACCTAAGGCATCTTATAAGATGTTTTATAGAGCAAACACATATTTTAACTATAAAATATATACATAAGAATGTTAAGTGCAATGTCCAGCATACTTGAATACACAGATTATCACCTAAAAAAGGTTAAAAGAAAACATATGAACAAAAGCCAGGATATCCTTTTTTTTTTTTTGTAATATTATCAAGGGATGTAAATTGCGTAAAGAAAGTGTACACTTGAAGCTTTTATTGTATGGTTTAAGAGGACTAAAAATAAAGGATATAGGTTTCTTTGTAAATAACTTTCCCATATATATATAGATAAACACAGTTAGAGTGGTGTTAAAGAGAAAAATCAAAATATTTCGAGTTTTTGAAATTTTGCTCAAAACCAAATTTTTCACTTTTACTATAACCGTAAAAAGTCATTTGACTAAATTCGGGTAATTAACCTTGTCAAAAAAAAAAAAAAAAAAAAAACGAAAAAAGGCCTATAATTACATTTAAAAAATCAGCATAGAAAAGAACTAATACCTGATTACACCTACAACTTAAGGATAATTACAACAAATTTGGCTTTTGTGGTCTACGTTCAGCTAAGCCTTGAAAAACACAAATGACTGAATGAGAAAAAATTACCTAAAAAAATAAATGCAAAATATTTACAAGACGTACTCAGAAGACGATTCAAACATATGTTGCCAACCGACAAATAAAAAGAAATAAAACAAAAAGAAAACAATTTTTGTGAGAAAATTTCATGGTTGTCCTTTTTTTTTTATCAAGAAAACGTTAAAAAAAATGCACACAAAAAAAGGAAAGGACATGCAAAACAGCATATGAACCAAAAAACATCTTTTATTGTTTGATTTTTCAAAAACGTATAGAAATACAGGTAACACAAGGATAAAATTATATTCAGCTTACAACGAATCTTTGGTCCTCATTGTCTCTCATTTAGTAGTAAAAAGAATTGAAATACAACCTGTCGGTAAAGTAAGAATTTGATATTGACTTGGAACGCTTTAATTAACAGAAGGATTTTTAGTTAAATATTATGAAAGCGCCATTTACTCTCCTTTACTCTCATTTGAGGTTAAGTTGTGATGACATGTCCCCGATTTCTTTCTTTTTTTCGATCAATTGCGAAATCACCTATTCCCTATGGTCCGGGTAAAAAAAAAAGAAATTCGAAACTATTTAAAAGCTTCGTAATACTACTTCCTCTTCAACACGCTAGAGAAGTGAATAAAATAGAAAAGTTAGAGGAAAGTCGAGCGACATGCACCGCTCTCGGCAGCTGAGCATACCTATTAGCAGCGCTTGATAAATTATTGGGAGAATGACATTTTATAGCATTCGAATGAGGACAACTCAGAAGTGAAGAGTTCCGAGACTGATAGATCTCTCATAAATGTATTGAAATAAGTGACCTCAAATTATTTCCTTAGAATTTGTTATGTTCTTCACCACTTGTAGTGCAAGAATATATTTAGTTTGTGCCGGTGATCGATTCAAAAGCACTGTATGTCCGCCAGTTCGTTTTACATTCTCATGTTCAAACGACAAGTCGCAATTTTTGAGATATTCTGATGAACATGTCTTGACCCAAAGACAAACGTTATTGAGAATGACTCTGCTCGGACTATTTCGGCCACCCCTCATGTAAAGAAAAAGTTTTTATATGAACAATTGTATGAAGCGAAGTGGAATAGGGTGTTTAATAGCGAGACATATATATATATATATATATATATATAAAGATTTTAAAATTTGTTAAACATGCAAAAAATCTGCCTTATGCTTAGCTAACGACAACATCTCTATGTTAGGCGCCACATTAGCATATTGAACTTGTAAATGGCTTTTATCTGTTATTCGAAAATTTCACGCTATGGATTGCGGATAGCCTGAAAAATAAGAAGTCCGGCTATCAAGTAGGCACTTCCGCGTAAAATTCCCCTTGCGCCGGATCCTATTTTAGTTAGCCTATATTAGCCTGTAGCCATAACCACATTCACAGCCGTGAATGCTCGATCGATAAACGCTACGGTGGCTCCCTTATCTCTCAATAGTAGGCATATAGATATAGAAAAGATGTGGGTAAATGGATTTGAACTAATCAAAAACATTTACACAACGGAAGAGTGTGTTACAGATAGACTAACTAAATCATCTTGCAATTTTCGATCGCCTTGGGGGATTATGCAATGTTTTCGTTATAGCAAGTCCAAAGCATTTGTTCCCGATCACATTGAATGAGGGAAATATTGGTCAACTTTCAATTCCCGAACTCCAGCTGTAATCTAACGAATGAATTGCTTGCTTGTAAAGTAAAGACTCCGTGACATTTCTTTCTTTACACTACAAACGGAGTAATAAATTGAATATACTACCTTAGTTTGGCACTTTTTTTAAAAAAATTGGTACAAATAAGCAAACAAATGTTTATCTCTTTTAAAAAAAAAAAACAAAAAAAACAAAACGAGAAAAGAAAATTTGAATATCATGTTGCGCTTGATAAAAGCAGAAAAAGAAAGAAAAACGAAATTATGGAAAATCGATAAAGAAAGCAAATTTAAATAATGATCACATGCCCAGCTGGATATGTATATGCTACCCTGGAGACACCTTCCAGACACCTTCTGCTGATCGAAATTTTCTTTCTTTTTATCATTGTGCTGAGAGCGAACAAGCAAATAAAACTAGATTTACATGGTTATCAAGTAAAATTCGAAATGTTTTGTGAAAGCCGATGAGTTGTCTGCGCAAAAAGAAAATGCATAAACAGATAATAATGATGGCGATGCCTTCACTCTGGGGGTCATGTGTTATTTTATTTATTTATTTACGTAGTAAATTTGCCATTTTAGTATTCTTTTGTCGTGTTACAATTTTTCCTCAAAGAAAAAAGAAAAGTATAAAAAATTTATAAGATATTCTAGACAATTGCAAGATTTGAATGCAGACTCCTTTATCTCACATCACATGATATGATCTCCACAAGTGCCAAGAGGAAAACTGGAAAATTACTTTTAAGGCAATTGTCTTCGGCGAGACGTTTAACTGGCTGGGCTTAATGAATGCACATTTCTTTCATTGTGTAGTAATCTTTACCTTAGATCTCGATGAGAATTTTAACATATGAGAAAATTTTCTATGCAATACTTTGCATACAGACGTTCGAAGGTGAAACTTCTTCAAGTTCAAAGGCGACCAAAGGGAAATTCTGAGACTTATCAGCCTTTCCTTCCCGGTTGGTGGTGAAGATCTAAAAGTTGGTTACAAAAAAGTCAAAATCGGGCCCACGTACGCATACCTGGCAGTTGAGTGTGAAAAAGCAAAAACCAAGCAACACTTGAAGGCCGAATAAAACGAGATAGCTTGACCAAGCCGATTATCAAGTAACTTAAATCATTTCATTTAATACAATTCTTTGCCGGTTTGTCATAAATACAAAATATTATACTTTGGTGCCATATAAAGATTTTACTATTCATGATGGGTAGTACGAAGTATTTACAAATAGGATCCAAGAGTCCAATAGCAAATTTCTATGTCATTGAAAGGTCATTTGAAAGGTTTACAAAATACTTTCTTAACTAAAGTTTACCAAAACATACTAAAAACCTACCTCCCGCCAAGTTTCGTGTACTGGCGAAGGTCAAATTTTTCATTTGTATTTTGTGTTTCATGGATTTTAATATTAAAAATTTGAAATGTTCTTACACAGAGACTTATTTCCCCTGGTATCTCCTTTATACTCTAAAATGTTCCGCATAGGCTAAGAAAGTCATATTCGGTTCAAAACCACGATGTTTATCTTAAAGACAACTAACTAAAAAGAAGAATAAACGAAAACAATGATAAGTCGTTGCTTTACGACGTTATGCTCGATAACGGTATGGTCGATTTTTTTCAAAATATATGTAGAAATGCTTATCCAGAGGACATATCAAAAAATTTTACTGCATATTTTGAAATTTAGAAGTAATGAAAGATATTCTGAACAGGCCAGAGCTGCGACTCATTGCCCCTATCTTGAATACCAAATTGACCGTAAAAGTATTCATTCTTTTGCCAAAGGTAAGGACCGATATTTGAATTTTTCCAATTGGGAGGATATTTAGCATAAACATTCAGGCAGACGGACGGACAGAACGATTCAGAAATTGATACTGATAATCATTTGATACTGGTATATATCCAATTATATATCTAACACAATTCTTGCCTTAATTTGTATGTTTTATAGCGTCTCTGCAGATTCCTTCTGATTGCCCCCAGCTCTTTGATGAAATGACTATAACTCCCAACTTACGATAATAGTAACAAAAATTGATACACAAGACTTAATAGATGGCCAGTCAGGCGGATAGCCAGAAAGACGGGCATGCAGGTTAAAATCGTTCCACGAAACGGTTATGAGTCAATCGATATAATAAAACGCGACTCCACTCTGTTATCCTGAAGAAAAAGTTCTCAATTACCAACATACAAGAATCTTGTAAATATTCTTAAGCAACACAACAAAATCGAATTCTATATAAAATTTAATAAGGTCTCGAATTTACATTAATGGACCACGCTTTCGTAAGCAAATTCCAAGCATACAGATCAAATATTGAGAGGATTAAATTTGACATAATATCGACTGTGACCTTAAGGTTATGAATATCTTACGAACTTGTACATAGTTATGTCGGGATGTGAAAAGCAAACTTACTGTGTTTTTGTACAGTGTTTGGCGTTAATTCTTAATTTTTTCCGCAACTGTTGCGAGTTTTGCTTCTTCATCAAAATTCATGTTTCCAGCAGCCTAACAAAGAACTGCTAAGGCAATAAATTTTCTCTTGCTCCCCCTTCTTAGTTGCCTTAGCTTTTTGCTTTCACAAATTGCAGTATTCCGCTTGATTGATAGTTTCCAAAAGCCAAAGATCAATCAGTAATTTTTTTCAACTTCCCTTAGGATCGTGATATTCCTGTAAAAAGTCTTTCTCCTGCTGTTGCCATTTCAATGAGTGCTGCAATTATTCGTTGGAATTATCAAAAGCCTTGAGAATTTGCGAAAAAGCAACGCTTTTACACGAAATCTGTGCTATATCAGGCAGAATGGATCCAAATTCTTGATTATTAACAAAACTTTTTCGATATTTTCTTCAACTTTTTTCAATCAAAATAAATAAAAATAGTTACGTTTTGTTTCTTTGAAATCAAAAATATATCATATATATATATATTTGTATATCAAAAATCAATGAATGTTTTTGCTGAGGGAATATGTTTATCTGTACAGTGGCTCAGAGCATCTCTCCACTTCTCCATTAACGCCTACTTTTATGCCACGCAGATAGATATTTTTACTCGTGTTATTTGGAAAAAATTTTATATTTTTGAAGACCTTTGCGATATAAGGTAAATCAATAAAAGAATAGCCAAAGCCTTGCTAAAAGCTGACAAATGGACTTTTCCTTATACATAATAAGAAAGTTACCACTGTCGTGTCTCCATTATCCATATCCGCAAAGATAACCGATGCGTAGCTCGTTGGTTTCGTGTTGTTGGATTAAAGCAGACGTAAACGCTTTGCGTGAGCGAGTGGCAGGAGGGCTTAAACCGAAGATGCGCGGTAGCGCATGATTAGTCTCCGAGTGCCAGACAGAGACAGGTATATAAATTTAGAAGATGGTGAGGGGTGAGGGTGAGCAAGCGAGAGCCATCTACAAACTTTGCATCTCTCTGGGTCAGGCACTAGGCAAGTTCTTGGCCCAGCAACAGTCATTACTAAAAGCCTAATGTGGCCACACTGGACCATTCCCGTTGTCAGGCCAAAGTTGGAAGAAAGCTCCGTAGCCACCTGACACTCATGTTACTAGAATTAAGAAGTGAAGAAAATCACAAAAGAAGCAATAATGAAAGCCGCTGTAAAGACTTTAAAGGTCCTAAATCCGCATGAGTAGCCGGGTAGGTAAGAATCGCGACTAACGCGAGTAACGCTCGCGGGTTCAATCGCAGTGCGGTAGAGTTCACTTTGGCCAGTGAGCTACAGTGAGCTCTCAATGCACTATTCTGCGGCCAGTACTTTCTTATTTCTTTCTAACTTTCCCTTTCCACACTTCTTTCTGCCCGTCACTGCATTGCACGAATAACGGGCATCCCTTAAGTGTTTGGTCATACAAAAAAACGAAAAAAAATGTGAATGTAAGTCTAGTCAGCCACCGAACACGACCAATTCACCTAAAAAAAATCTTAAAATTTTAGTCGAAATCATCATTTTGCTAACAAACTGTTATCAATCAGCTAAGAAATCATAACTAAATCGTAACATTTGACTTAAAAGAACACTAGAGCCTTCTAAACGTGAATGACAAACATGACATTAAAGGACTCTATATACTATGCCATAACTTAAACGACTTAAATATTTCTCTTTCCCTTAGTTTTTGATCGCTTTAACAAACAAATTTTGCTATAGTTCCAATAGTTTCCAACAGTTTTTGTAAAACGTGTCTTTCCTAAAATTTTGCATTTTCTCTTAGAATCTCATATCGTTTTTTTTACAGATCTTAGACATATGTCAAAATCGCCCACACCACTACGAACCTTGTCAGGTGAGTATACAAATGCATAATTTAACAATTTTTTTCAATAGCCATACTATAGATGCTTTAAGAAGGATTTTTGAAAGTAATTAAAAATTGAGAGGAGAACAAAATGCAGAAAAAACATGTACGTGTAACAAATGCTAAATATTGCTTAGCACGTGACTACCAACGATTTTGGTGACGTTATTAAATAAATAACTACCCTTTAGACTAAATTGAGCAAAGACACATAGATGACAGAGGGAAATTATTTACACATGACAAGCTGATATATAGATAAAACTATTTTGTTGTTGCCTTGTTAAAGCATTTTCAAGCAAGGGGATTGATTTGCCTTTATGGATCGTTATAAGGATTTATAGCGATTTCTTTTAAGTCAAAGGTAACGAGGACAAGACGTAACGAGAAAGTATCTCCACGTGCCTAAAGTGCAAGTCTCGCGTGCTACATATCGGCTGAACAAATCGGGTGAACAACAATTGGCTGACGTCTTATTAAAGGATTATTTTCGTTGATTTTAGAAACGTAATAACAATTTCTTCGACAAATTAAATTATGTGTACCTGGTGAGATGTACAGATAGCAAAGACAGTTAAAATTAGGATATGTTTTTCGGCTAATGAAATAAATGAGACACGAAACATGCATTTATTGCAATTCTTAAAGAAAGGCCGAGTTTTAAAGAAATATCAGTTACGCTACTTATTCTTAACATATCGGGCTAAAAAGTTTTTGGAAAAACTTTAAAAATTCAATTAACTACCTTAGGAAGTAAAGCAACGGTGCCAAAGACTATCATCGCTAAACTAAAGAATATTAAGTCAAAATTAAGAACCGAAGGATTTAATATAAGAGCTTCACGCGACGTCGTGCATGAATTCCATTCAAAATTCATTGATTCAATAGATGTTTTCGCGAAAGAATTTTCCACATTTAACACATCGACCATATGTTAATAAGATAATAGGCCGATCAATAAGTTCCGGGATTAGGTATATTTTAAAATATTTTTTGCCCAAAGTGCGGTACGGAGTAACTTGTCAAATCCTCAAAGCAACCTTCTGTCTCCCCAATAGCTGCATCCTTGGTCTAAAACTTCCTTGTGAAGCATCATTTTGAAATTTGCAAACTGATGATAGCCACTGAGAGATTTTGAGAATACTCCGCAATGGAGCCGCAATTCAAAATTGAATTCACGCGATTTTGCCATTATAGACTTCGATTTCGAGGCTTACTTTTGGCAATTTCCTTCTTCCAGCGAACTAAAAGCGTTGTATAACATTCTCTATTCATCGTTCTTCCTTTGTCATGATAGTCAAGCGCGCAGAACACCATACGTACCACAAAATGCGGAGAACACAACATTAGCACAACAACACTTTAACTGTTGTGCAAGACTTTCAAAGGACTATCGATTCGATTAAAGCGTGTTATGGTTGGCCCATGTTTTGTCCCATTTCGCTCATATATCGCTTTGTAAAATTCGTATTGTTACACTGAAACAGCACCAACTAACGCTCCGAATCACTAACAAGTTAATTTTTTGTTTTGCAGTGGGTAAAGTCGGTATCCATTACATCATTGGCTTCCCTAGGCTCATAATGCGTTGGGTATCTTTTCATTTATCAAGAATTATTTTCGGGATTTTTTGATGTTTTCTAGTGTAATAATTTCTTCTCGGTGTCCACTTCCTTCAGCATCATCAGCGTTCGTACGACTTGGTTTAAAATCAGCGAACCATTGATAAATTATTCTTCTCAACGGGAGTTTATACCGAGCTTCGACGTTATTTTTGCCCATCAAAAATCAACGTTTAATCAATACGTGAAATTCGTGTTTTCCCATTACAAGAGATAGTGTACTCTCTGTACCTCGCAAATAAGTGATTAAAAAGACGCGAGATTTTGGCAGACGTCGTTTGGGAGTTGGCTCGTTTAAAATATAATATGGATAGTTTGATGAAATTGAGCTGAAATTAATTTATTAGTCCCGGGACTTATTGATCAGTGTGTGAAGTATCGAACTTTTTTGCAACTCATTGTTCGAAATACAAATGTTGACTGCAATTTAAGTTTAACAGATTGCTAATAAATAAGAGTAAGAGCACGAACAAGTGCACAATTAAATGCAAGAAGTAAGAAAATTATATTCCGTCGTAACCGAATATTTTATACCCACCACCGTAATCCTAGGAAAGAGGAACAGAACTACATTTTTATACTCTATAATATTGGATAGGTTGACTTTTTCTATTTTTAGAATAAAAGTGGAAATTTGTATAGTGTATGTGTTGTACATCAAAAGGAATATGCAAAAAACACGGAAAACAAAGGTGTTGCCAGTTTTTGTTACATAGATGTGTGGGAGTTGTGCGCATGCTTAACTGCTGATCAAAGCACAAACATTATTGAGTTGAGATATTTTGTTTATGACGATGTTACATACGAAGTTTGAGTGAATTTTTTATACACATCACCCAGAAGAAAACTTCAGAGATCCTATTAAGTGTACGTATTCTCTGTCCGATCGTCTGTCTATTATGAACATTTTCCTGGTCGCTAAAATGCAGCTAACGGCTTCAAATTTGCCAACAACAATGGAAGGTGTTGCACGCAGGTTGACATTGAAACTGGGACAAATTGATCAAAGCAAACATCCACACTAAAGGCTAAACTGAGCACAGCTCTGTCTCTCTAAGCGAAAATTTGTGGCTTTTTGTTTATTACACTTAAATTATGAAAGATAGAAGTTTGAAATTTTCTACATTTACTTTATGAAGGATCCTATCACTCATGCACAAAAACGGGAAACATCGGCCATGCCCACATAAAGTTATAAATAAGCAAACTTTAACCTTTTCTTTTTCATTTTTTTTACATTTTCTGCTTATTACGCAAGGCAGACTGTTGAAGATTTTTCCATACATTCTTCACATGAAGCTATATTATCTGTGTAAAAATGTGTTAATTCGAAATTAAATGCAGCGGATGTCATGACGTGGTGAGTTCATTTTTTCTCTACAATCCCTTCTATACAGGTATCAAATAACAGGACTAGGAGAGTAGATATAAATAGGATTACGGTCATGGGAACAAAAGATTCGGTCGCGGTTCAATATAATCTTCTTATTGAAATCCATTAAAAATCTTGCACTGGCGAAGAAAGTCGACGTGCTCTTTCAAGCTAGGTTTTAACTCGCCCCCTACTTCCATGTAAAAGTTTATATACAATCGGAAGAAATTTACCAAAAAAAATTTTTCCTTATACCTACATATGGATTGGAAAAATTTAATTCGAAACCAGATGATAGCTATCATATGTTTTATATGCATTTGTTTGTGTAAAATGTTCACCGTATAAGAGTAAAGGTCTCACGTTCTAATTATTAGCAGATGATAAGTTGCTTATAGAAATTTGCAACAATACGAAATGTAAATGATAAACAAACAGAAACTGCAACTATAAACACCCCTACGGCATGACGCATATGCAAAAATAATTGGTTGACCCTTGATTATTGAAATTTGTTACGAGACTCTGTGACCCCGACTGGCGAAAACATACCTATTGCATATTAATTTTATCCATGCACATTATAAACTTTTAAAACAATTTGTCACAGATAACAAAAATAAATGTAGATTTTTATTTTTATCTTTTCTATAGAAATTTGTCATAAATTATACCTAAAACGGACACCATCTTCTGAAGCGTTCTGTAGTAGTAAAAACAGTAAACAGCCACCCTCTTTATGTGCGCAATTCAGTGTCTATTGTTAGAAAATTTAAATACTACACCTTGTTATGGGGTGTTTATCCTAACAACAACACCAACTCAACTAAGGATAACAATTTAAATATCGCTCTCACTTGAAAATTTGAAAAATGATAATTCAACCCCTAAGTTATTATGAAGAATTTAAATTTATCTTCCAATTTACAATCAAAAAAAAAAAAAAAAAAAAAAAAACATGGAAAAGGTTATGTAAATTTTACGCCATTTAACTCTAGGTTAACTTGTTGTTGTGCTTATTAACACTACTTCCCTTTGAAAATATTATGACAAATACAAATGACACACAATTAAATTCAAATGATAACACCACTCCACACTATAATAGGCGAGCAGCATATGTGGCGCAATCTTAAAAAAACACACATCTTTTTTAACCCCTTACGGTTTTCTCGATTAGCTATGCAAAATTATTCAAATGCAACAGGCCGCCTATTTATTCTTCCATTACATAGTTAGGGTTAAACAAGGCTTTCGTTCTTCATATACGTTTATATTAGGTGTGAAAAAAGGGCGCTATGCTGCTTTTTGTCAAGTTATGCAAAATTAACCCTATCAGCACTTTTAATTTGTATATTCAAAAGTCAGCAAATAAATTAATTAATAGCTTGTTTTTTCAAAGGCTCATAAAGTGTTGTTTGACTTTCGCGGTGTTGTATTCAAATTATAGGTTTATCAAAAACGATCATTGTTAAAAAAAAAAAAAAGGAAAAAAAGCAAAGGGTTTCCTTATTCTATTTCCCTATTTACTTATTTCTCTCTCGCTTTCTCGCTCTCTCTCACACTTACGCTTTATCGTTGCAGTTTTCATTTCATTTGGGTGCTCTCGACTTAATCATTATTCAATAGTTCATTTTTTATAAATGCTTAGCAATTGAAAAGGGGTTTAGATTGTTCTTTTAATGCAGAAGGAGTTCGTAAAAAATATTTTTTCCTAATGTCGCTTCTTCCTTTTAATAATAAGCGGGAATTGTATTGAAGTTTCAAAAAAGTCTAATTAGCTTAACTGCTCTGTATTATCAATATAGCTGAATACATTTTTTTCTTTTATAAATTTGAATAAATTCACCTTTCTCCCCGTTCTTTCCTTTTTTCTGAGTCCTTTTTCATTAGTTTAGCCTAATTGCTTTCACTTCATCTTGCAGACATATTAAAGGATAACAGTGCTTGTACTACTATGCTCAACTTCATTTTCTGGCATTAATTATAAGATAAGCTATTAGAAGAGGGATGAGAAGAATCAATCCGTAAGAATTTCTTTACTTATGATCTCAGACTTGTTTCAGTCGCAATAAGTAACAAATTTTACTGATCATATATATAGGAATTCAATAGCAAATGACGTGAAAGTGGACGGCAATAAAGTAAACTAGACGGACGACCGGACAGATGAGCAGTTATAACAAAAGATTGCTCTATCTCAAGTCCTTCCATCCGCACAAACTTAATACACCACAAGAAAAAAAGTTTGCTTTTGTCGACTGGTTTGAGACAAGTGTGCTAGTGAAGGACGTACATCGCACTAAAATATCATCGTGTAATCATTCCAATGTTATATTTGGCGAACCTTCCGACCTCGTCCTTATGGTCAAATCGCTCGTTATGAAATCAACTTCGAATAGATTCAGTATATGATGATGAAGCAATTGTTGTAAACCAGTTTCAAGTTGATGATTATAGAAACGTGTATGAAGCAAAGTTAGGTTTACCTTAAATAAGGCTTTAGCCAAGGATGCGATTCGAACTTAGTCGACACTTTTCGCGAAATAAGCTTTACGATGCCTCGATGAAATTGAAATGAATCTTGCCTTTACGCGGTAGGTTCTGTGGAGCAAACCAAATGTGGACCTGCCTCCACAATAGCTACAAACAAAAATTAATAATATTTCAATAAAAAATAAGCTACAAGGCGTAGACGCCTCACTAAACCCCATCGAGCTCAGTACTACTAATGATTCTTCGACGGATTCTGCTGCCGTGAATGAGTGCAGTCCCATTACAAAAACGCTTTTGACTGTGTCACTGTGCGATTGCACTGGGTTTTGCTGATTCCCTTACCCAGAGGCATTTTAAGGATTCGTAACTTTTTGGGCGGACGAGCGGAAGCCTGGTTTGACCGAACACATGTCAAACGAAGTCGGAAATTTCTGAGAAAAGCATTACGACGCGACTAAACGCCAGTTAACAGCATTATATCGGATAATTAAACGCTTGTGAGTTGTTCCAAGGAGAAGGAGGACTTGAGGTAGACCCACCTTTAGTTTCATCAGCGCATTCAAAATCATTTTGTAAAGTTATTTAGGCACTGCTATCCGTTGTGACCGTTTTTTTCGTTTGCTGCATCCAAGATTTTTTCAAGAAATTTGATGCATTAAACTGGTTTGTCCAAAGGACGAACTCTATTGAAAATGGATCCAATCGAGCCATTTCTGGAATCACTAAGGCGCTGTTTTGACGATTAGTGAAACCATTTTTGAACGTTTTCTCATGTACAGACTTCTACCAAATGCGACAGAGGAACGTGAGAGGGGGAACGCTCTGGCCAGGCTACACCAACCATTTAATGCTCTACATCACTTTGTCCAATAAAATTCTTCGTCATAATATGCCACATATGGTACCTTCTTGCTAGATAAAAGCATATTTTTCATGACAATCCTTGTATGGGCACCAGTCCACATAATAGATGTATGCAGTACAAATTTACCACTTTTGCTACTGCTTCAACCAGGGATATGCGTTAATTAGAAAAATATCTTTATCTTTATATAGAAGATAGCTGCTGCTGAATGCCTGCCCTTCGAATCCATTTTGTTTTTTTTTTTGTAGTAACTCTCCTTGTCAAGGTAGCCGTTTTCATCGAAATGTCGATATGACGCACGTCATTTAAAAACATATATAGACAAACGGGCAGAAGATTACATAAGTATGAATAAACTTAATCTACTTTTGCATCATAAGTCGTGTAGGTTGCAATGATTGGGATGCGTCGATTGCTATAAACATTCGATTGGATCTTTCGCAGAACTTTCTGAATGATATCAAATATCTCGCTGGCAATCAAATATTTCCCTCGTTTAATATTCTTTACATCTTTTTTTCAATAACAGCCACTGTTAATTTATTAACAAATAAATCAGGTTCAATTGGTAAGAAAATTACCAATAATTAGAAATTTGTAAAAGAGGCGTATAAAGAAAATATTTATCAATTTTTTGTTCCATGCGAGCATGGGATAAATAAAAGAAAAAAATGAAATTTCCCTCCACCATTATGCCGGAAAAAAGCGTTTATGAAAATCGTTACGTTAATACTGTGTGCATTAATGTCTACTGTTAATGAGCTTTAACTGCTCATTTTCATGAGATATCTGCCCTTCCGTCAAGTGAAATGCTATGCGAAAAATTTTATTTCTATGCAAAGATTTTTAGAGTAGAAGCAAGCTGCGCCCGATTGATGATAAATAGGGCAATGGATGTTCCGTTTAATATACTTTCATATTTAGAGGATTCTAATCGACTTTTTACACCCTGCAACACTTGTGCTGCAAGAGTACAATTAATTTTATGGGATGGTATAAAGAAGGGCTTGAAATAAACTCATTGATCAATTCAGAAATCGATTCTAAGATTGTCTGTCCGTCCTGTTTTCTTGTGTTCAAGCCGCAATTTTGAAATCTGCTACTGATGTGTTTTGTCCCAAGGAAGAAAGCTATTAAAAACGGTTTTCATAAGACCGCTTCCCCTACAGCGCTGCATTTTGAAAAGTCATTATATAAATAACTGCAAAGTGATGTAAGACATTTAATGGTGTGCCTTGGCCCACTATAGTACTATAGTTAGTTGTTCAATTTTAGTTTACAATCGATCTCGATGTCGATATTAGTTCAAACAATACTTGCTATTTAAGTAAATTTTACCAGACGATCGTAAGCACATTTCAAACCTAGGAATATTCACTTAATTATTAAGGTAAAATCATTTATAACATTTTATATTCTACAGGTCATAAATAGCATGATAGTACAAGACGGCCCGAAGCTCAATCTTTCCAAATTTTATTTCTTGAGCTTTGTATACTGTTTTCGGAGTAAGAATCAAGAAAAACGAAAGCAATCGTAGATTTTAGTAAAATTTAGTTACACTTTTATATTAAACAAATCATGGGTTGCAATTTATGCTTTCAATTGTTATTAGACTGCGCTATGATTAAAAACCTACCCTTGAATTTTCATATGAAAATGCAACCCTTGCATTAATAAATGAACAAACTACATAAATGTTACATTGTGTTTGTGTTGCAAGAACAAAAAAAAAAAATACATATTTTCTTTTTCTCTTAGTTTGTAAACATGAATGTTAGTTATCGATGAAATTTGTCTAAAATCTGAATAAAAGGGTGATTTGCAATATGCGGTTTGGATTGGCTTGACTGTTAAAATGCACCCTTTTTCATTTCCACTGTAAGGAGGGGGTAAAATTTCGAATGCATGTTTCATATTAACAAACGTACGCGAAATAATTTTTCAGGTTTGAAGAAATCAAAACTTAAAAAACTATACCAAACCTGAAGGGATGTTGTTACGATGAAAACAACAACAACAACAATAGCAGCAACGAATATAATCAACATGAATGATTAAGATTGAGAATCGGGTACAGGTTGCATAACTTTCCGTGTAAAGTCAGAAATTACTACAAGAAGTCAAGCCAAGCTATAAACAAAGAAAACGAGAGCAAAGAGTTCCAATTTGTTTATTTTGTATGTCACAGCACAAGCTCAGATTTCATAAACTAACAATCATTTTTAAGCAATATATAAATCGAATATTGATTGAGACTCAAATACATATCCATACGATTCTATACACCATTCTCTCTACGTCTCTCTAGTGAAAGTGCAGTTTCACTAACAAAACATTTCCGTTGACCAGGTGATGTTCTTTCATTTAATTCTGTTTTATATCAGCAGCTGTTTGGTTTTTCTTTTTTTTTTTTTTACTTTTTTCTTTTATTAAACACTTTATAGACAAAATATTTACCAGGTTGCTTCGAAAAGGATTCTCCGAATTTTGAATATATTCATTGGCTTAAACTATCATTAAACGTTAAAGAAATTTAAATACTTTTTTCAACTCCGTTCAGCAAAAGATTTGAGTTATAATGGTTTGGATATATCGTTTGCAACAAGCTTATATATAATTGATTAAAATGTTTCATTATCCGTTCATTGGTGACCCCGTTATAAAAATTCGCATTGTAAAAAGTGAGATTGAAAGATGAAGCTTCTTCTATATGCTTAAGACGACGCCCAAAAATTGACAATCGATTTATTTTAAAATTAGTTAATCGATAGGCAAAGGATAATTGAGTGATGATACAATGAACGCCCGATGAATACATTACGATGCAAATACAAGTTTTCAACGAATTACTATCAACCAGTTAACTGTGTATGACGAGATCATGTCATGCTCTGTCTATTCTTTCTTGCCCGATTTTCTTATAAAATTTGTCATGATAATGTATTTTAGAAAATATTTTGTCATTATTTCATTTTACACACACTCCATGTTCGACGAGAATACGACTGTTGGGTTAATACATTAACGGCATGTAAAATTGCATCAAAACACACCAGTAAATAAAATACCCAATAGTTTAAATTTACAATTATTCAAATGAAAATTTTCCAAAATAATTATTCGAATTGCTGGAAAAACCAGCCCGATCCGAATCCAAAACACGTGTACCAAATTTTGCCAAGCTATCTTCAAAATCACGGCTTTAATAGAGGCAAACAAGCAGGACAGACGGACGTGCAATCTTAGATCGAATGATTGCTTTAGCATTTACGTCCATCAATTTGTTAATTAACTGATAGTTAAACAGAATTTCTAATCACTTGGAGTTGACATGAGACGCCCCAGCCGGATGAATCCCTTGGGACCAAGCTTTTCTATATACATGTATATACAATTGATAGCTGGTTGATGAACATATGTAAGAAGGTGAAGTCACAGTGCAGGTTAAGCATTACTTGAATATATATATTTTGCATGAAGAGCCATAGAAAATTGTGGTGCAAAATGATTTATGCATACATATGTATAGGTGTATATATATATACGTGTGTTTATGTATGCATACATTTGACTTACTTACCGATTCGTATATATTACATAACACGTATATGTATACATGTACGTACGTATATGTATTTATAAATTTATTTACATATTTACTCGAACTGCCTTAAGATGAATACAGTTCCTGTCCTGTTCTTTTCCTTCAAAATTTTTCCTGATGATTTTTCCTATCAATTTTTATAGATGATTAAATATTTCATAGAAAATCGAAAGAGAAATTAGCTTTTCTCCTCAAACCATAAACGAAAATGTATTCACATCGACCATAAAGGAATGTATTATCTTTCTAAAGACCAAAATGACTGGTAAACTCGTTATCGTGTTTTTTTTTTTTTTGTTCTTTTTCTTTATTTTTTTTTTTTTTT
>NW_023998416.1:23776642-23847420 GCF_014805625.2 Glossina fuscipes
TATGTGCACTTCAACAACTTTTAAAACCAATTACTCACTCAATTGGAAGATTGAATAAGAAAATATTATGCCAGACACAAAAACAGATTCTCGTTAGCTTGCACTGACCATGCATAACAACTTTACAATAAACTATTATGAAGGGTTGAAGATCTTGAATATTTTATATTAGAATTTTAAAGATTTTCAATACAATTTTTTCGTAGAAAAATTTACTTTCCTTCCCTCCTTTTTTCTCTTTTCTCGTTTCTTTTTTTTTCCTGCTTTTTTTTCTTTTTTTTTTTTTGGTTAATTGAACTTTTACAGGTTGTATTACAAATTTTGATGATCGCAAGGACGAATTGGAAAAATGTCACCGTTCCTCTACGCCCAATAATAGTGTTAGTCAGAAACGGGCACGTGAATTAGAAGGCGATTTGGAAAGTGAAGTTTTAAATTTAGCACGCAATTCTCCGAAAAGACCAGCACGTTCTCCTTCAGTTGATTTACAGATCAAAGCGTTGAAATCCACTTCAGAATTGGAAGATGACCAAGAATATGCCGCTAATACTGCCAATCTGTTAGCTGCCCTGCACAATCCTTTAACGCCTTTACTGCTACAGACGCCGTTGGGTTTTGGCGGAGCGTTAAATAACACGTCTTCGGCAAATCCTGAAGATATGCAGCAAGCTTTCCAACTGCAATTACAAAGTTATATGGAAGTAATGCGTCAGATTGCTCCTGAAACATTGCAAAATCCAACAGCTGCACAATTCGTTTTACAAAATTCGCTGCAAGCCATGCTGCAATTACAGGCTTTGCAGCAAATAAAACAACAGCAACAACAACAGGAACAGGAACATGAGCAACATCAGCTACAGCAGCATAAACCGTTTACGAAAATGTTAAGCAAAAGCTTACTTGAAAAAAAAACTCAATCTCCTCTACGAAGTCCCTCCTTGAGCCCGGTAAGTCGTCTTGATCGCAGCAAAGAGCCTACGCCTAATGTAACAGTCTCCCCGCCACTCAACCATGGTCCTGATATAACGCCGCCAAATTCAGCTAATCTTGGTGCGGGCTTAAGCAGCGCTATTATGACGCCCAACACTCCTGGCATGACACCTGCGTTCGCCAGCACCGGTCTCAGCCAATCAGCTTTGAGTTACACGAGCACACCTCACAATTCTAAAAGTTGTACCCCTTTAGCTATCAGCAGTGCCCCTCATAACCTAGATCAGTCTCCTGAAGAGACTACGGATTTGGAAGAACTTGAACAATTTGCCAAAACATTTAAGCAAAGACGTATTAAATTGGGTTTTACCCAAGGCGATGTTGGCCTAGCCATGGGAAAGTTATATGGCAATGATTTTTCCCAAACTACCATCTCTCGATTCGAGGCTTTAAACCTTAGTTTCAAAAATATGTGTAAATTGAAACCATTGCTGCAGAAATGGCTAGAAGATGCAGATTCGACTGTCGTTAAGCCCGGGGGTATATTCAATTTAACCGCTTTGGCTGCCAATGCGGGCACTCCATCCGACAATATAATGTGCCGGCGTCGCAAAAAACGCACTTCGATTGAAACGACGGTACGTTCAACTTTGGAAAAAGCTTTCATGATCAATTGTAAGCCCACCTCGGAAGAAATAAATCAACTAGCCGATCAATTAAATATGGATAAAGAAGTGGTGAGGGTATGGTTTTGTAATCGACGTCAAAAGGAAAAGAGAACAAATCCCTCCGCCGATTTAGATAGTCCCACCGGCACACCGCTTAGTAGCCATACCTTCGGCTATCCCCCTCAAACATCACTCAATCTTAGCAATGGCCTCGAGGCATCCTCTTCGTTATGTGGTAGCTCAATTAGTTCCTTATCTCCGCTTTGTGTGGGTAGCAAACAGCCAGAATGATGTTGGTACGGCCATGATGAATGTGGGCAAAATGGTTATATGGATGCCAAAGAAACTACATATCGTTATGGAAAATTTAAGCAAAACAATAAATTACCAATTGCAGACACCACCGCACCGGTCAATACAAGTCCAATGCAAAATTTTATGGAAACAAATTTAACCTCAAATGCCGTTTGGTACATGGCTCATGATTCCTATTATAAAACTACGAGCTTAACGCCTTGGGGGGCTATGCCACCTCATTGAAATTTTTTGTGTATTAACAAAATATTTTAGAAAAAAAAAAGAAAACACCAAAAAAAAAAAAATAAACAAAAAAAAATTCAACATTAAACACAACCAAAAAAATTTTTTTTTATTATTAATAAAAAAAAAAAAAAAAAAAAAAAAAAAATACTAAATAATTATTATATATCTAATTAGGATAAGCGACAATTAGCCTTTAAGATCAAAACTCTTCATCATTACACTTCCATTTCATTTCTGAGTCATTTTCCTTTTCCTTTATGTTTCTTTCTTTTCGAAACTTTTTGTAAATAAATTTAATTTCATTAACCAAATGTGTTGTTATACTTTTAATCAAAAAATAAAAAATAAAAAAATAAGAGCATTTACCTAAAGTTCCTAATCAAACTAACACAACATGATATACGATCACAAATCTATATTAGTGCATGCGTAATATAAATTAGTTTTCCATTTAGCGAGTAAAGTAAGTTAAATAACTGTTGTACAACAAGTATATACTGATTTTATAAATTAAGTGAATTTATAAATCAAATGACAATTAATTGATGTTATTGTATATAATTTAAATAAAACTTGTATGAAAATGAAAAAATTATCTGCAGACTGTTTTTTTTTTTGCAAAGCTCAATTTCAATGATAATTGCACGCATCTTTAATATGAGTAAGTATTCAAAAGTGTACTTTAAAATTTTCCAAAAATTATAGTCACTAAATCCAGTCACACTATCGATTTTTGCCATTGTACGAAGGCATTAACACTTGAATCCTAAAAATATGCTAAAATAATTAACAAAAGCTATTCTACAGAGGTAAGCAGATCCTATATCAGAAGAACAAGGCTCTCTCAGCGCTCCCATCCACTTGTCCTGGACTTGCTTGCACGTCACATCGCCTGCGACACACTAACTCGACTTGCCTTTCTTTAATCGCACTGCCCACTTGTGGAGGGCAGCGAGACTGTATGCATTTTCAGAGAAACGTAGAGGTATCTTCACCTTCACCAAAATTTCAAGACACGTTTTTTATGTTTTAACACTAAACCTACCAGGCGCGGTCAAATAAACGTTTTTGAAATTTCACGCATACAACGTTACTGTATCTTATTGACTTTTCCAAAAAAATATACATACAACCTATTTTTCAATATTTACAACTTTTCTTAATGTGTATTTTCCGAAAACAAATTGTACCATGTCGAATCTACCACGAGCGGTCATTTGACCGTTTGAAAAATTTATGTTATTTACGACTATATTCTTCGATAATCGCGTTCTTGAAATTGTTTTACGAGTCTACAATATAATTGTAGACAATCTACAATCTAATCAATGCATCCGACATTCGTGGAATTTATCAATTTATTAGACAAAATAAATAATATCGACGACGATTATTCGGAAGATGATCAAGAAGTTTACGATATTGATGATGATACTGCAGAAAATTATTGTGACTTATTTGACAGTGATACGGACGAAGAGAAAATTTTGAATATACGACGAGGACAGGAAATAAAGACATTTATAGTTAGTTCCGAAAGTACAAATGAGGAAGAAATTGAAACTGCTATGAACGAAACTGTTTGGAAAAAAATAAAAGAAGGATCTAACAGTGGAAGAACATCAATTTGTAATATTTTCAAGGAAATATCAGGACCGACAGGATACGTTGAACGAAATATTATGAAGGGCAGAGCATTTTCAGCATTTTCTTTGATTATTGATCATAAAATGATTGAACATGTAAGAGAATATAAGGAATCAGACAGAGGCTTTTCGAGTGTTGAAAACGAAACGGAATTTATCTAATGCAATATTATATGCATTTATTGGACTTCTATATGTACGCGGCGCAAATGAGGCTTAAAATATTAATTTATCATATTTATGGAACACGAAATGGGGTCCGTCGTTTTTCTCGACTTCGCAGAAATCGTGAGATTTATTCGATTTGACAACAAAAATCAACTAAGCCAACGCTGGTATAAATTTATCGAAAACAGTCAAAACTCTTATAAACCAGGAGCATATTTTGTTATAGATGAACAACTGTTTCCTCCAAAAGCACGTTGTAGATTTACTCAATACAAGTCCAACAAACCGGACAAATTTGGTATGAAATTCTGGTTAGTTTCCGATGTAAGTAGTAAATATATAGTAAACTGCTTTCCATATTTGAGAAAAGATGAAGGGAGGGAATCGTCAATCGCACTTGGAGAGTTTGTAAGTTTGAAATTAACCGAAGCATATACGAGCCAGTTGACAATTTTTTTACAAGCGCGTCACTAGCGAGTAAACTTCTAGCAAGAAGAACTACGCTTGTTGGAACTGGTTAGCGAGACAGGCAAAGGATAGTATGACACGCTTCTCAACAATATTATACAAATCGAAAGATTTTATTCTTACAATTTATAAAGCTAAACCCACTGAAAAAGTATTGATACGTAGTTCAATGCGTTCATCCGTTGAAATTGAAAAAAATGACCCCCGTATACCAGAGACAATTAGATTTTACAATTGTACAAAATTCGGTGTAGATGTAACCGATCAAATGACCAGAAAATATACTGTAAAATCTAAATGTCAAAGGTGGCCTTTAAAGGTATTTTTCCATGTCTTCGATTTAGTCGGGATAAATTCTTGGATTTTATATAAAGAAATGACGGTTGGGGAAATATCGAGGCAAGAGTTTTTATTTCAATTAGCCGAAGAACTTGGGACCGAATATCGGAAAGAGGAACAAATAAGCCAAGAATGCGCATTTTCTGCACGGAGATCTTGTCAAATAAGATATTGTTGACAGTCAACAAAACAAACAAAATTTGTATAAAATGTAAAAAATACGTATGTGGAAAGCGTGCAATACAAAATGCTGTAATATGTAAAGAATGTGATGAAAATGCATAAAAGTATATAAAAGATAAAACATCGAAAAGCGGGGAACGAATTTTTTTCAGACATTTTGCTGAAATTTGTTTCGCCGACATGTTTTAGTCCAAAGACGAACCCTATTGAGAATTGATTCGGATCAGAGCACGTTTTCGACTGCTTTACATATAACGCCTTATTTTGAAAAGTTGTTTAATGAGTAAATGTGGAATGGTGTGCCGTGGACAACTGCAGCGTTTTTACGTGTTTTAAAGCTGCTTCAATTCGAGTTGGCAAGTACTGTACATATATACAACTTTAAGGTCTAGCAAATAGCATAGTGATTTCCTTCCGCTTCCTTAACCAGGAGCCTGCTAGAAAATATTACTGGTTGCAATTCTCAATGCTTCACAGACTTCATCTATTTGCAGTGTACATTAATTTGACGAAAAAGCTTTGCATGCCGCAATCAGATCACATATTGCAACTTAGTAGTGGACTTTAAATGCACATAAAGCATAAATTGTGCGAGACAAAATTATAAACAATGATATGATAATTAAATCTCTATGATTCGGGTTTGACTTAACCTGAAGCTTACGATTAACGGCAAAAGGTGGCTTCGGAAAATTGAGCATTTTCGTAACAATGCAATACGTGTATGGGATTAAAAACTAACCCGTAGACTTTGAGAAGTGCACTTTTATTCGCGCTCTTGAAGTTCTCTTAAAACATTTCCACCTATATATGGTGGAATTGGTGAGTTAAGGTTCACATGAAATCTATTTAACAAATTGACAAACAAACCGTTTTGTGTTAAATAATAAATTTATTGACGCTATTGTTGTTACTGTTCATTCCATTCATGGCTGATTGCAACCCCTTAACATGGATTTGTCAATATGTGTGTAAGAGATGCTTTTAAAATATGGATTTCGTGTTTAAGCAATGAACAAGCATATGAAAATTTTTGGGAAGAAAAAAACAAAAAAAAGGGTTACACTCTCAGGGCACATCAAATCATCACATTTTATAAGCCACAGCAATAACATTGAAAATTTGCTATCCTTTAAAGGCCATTTTTAATTCAAAAAATCTTTTCTAAAGTGATAATATCATGCAAAGGACAAAAGCATTAGAGAGAGAGAGAGAGAGAGGAAGAATCGGAGAGGAGAGGAATGTGAGAGAAATGTACATTAAAAATGTTTGAAAAGGATTTGTACGCTTACTTGCATAAACAAATGGGATGGGGAGGTACAAATATACTTGTTCAACTTTAAAAGTTTTCATTCGATGTGAATGAAAGCAACGCAACATATTGCAACATAAAAATATTGAAGTGATTTCTTATCCTTTAAATCCAATGCTTGTGTCATTATTCAACTCTTTTGTATAATGAGATTTCTTTCGGACTAGATGTAAAGAACGAACACAATATCATGCATTCGTGTGTGTGTGTGTGTGTGTCTGTCTATGTGTATTTTATAAAAGGAGTTTAGTGGATTGTTTTGATTTGAGTGTACACCAGATTGTTTCGAAAGGAAGTTCATTTAAAAAATGGTATTTCCTGTTTGCTATAAGGCGCGTGCCTTTTACTCAGGACAATGGGGCGAGTACGAAAGAGCTTAGGGAAATGTTATGACACATTATTAACTATATTAGTTTAATATTTATTTAGGATAAATAATGAAATAATAAATTATCTAAAAAATATTGAGCCTATACCTCTACACTTCATAACGTATTTGTGGAAAAGACATTTGCAAAGAAAAGAATTTTGTAGCCTCACGGTTAACATATATTTACATTAAAATACATCTTCTTTTAGTTTTCCATTGCAACACCTCTCTTACGCAAATTTCCCATTCCGAATACTTTTTTCAAGCACACAATATGCTTCATTTTTATTTCATTAGCTGCAACTACCCTGAACTGAGTTCGAAGAGCGAAGAACATCCTGCCAGTATATAGGCAGTTTCCTAAATCATTTGAAATCACTACACTTTGGGTCAATAAATTTAAAGCTGCTTACAAAGACATATCTAGGATAAATAAAACACATCATCTCTGACTGGTCGTCGCACTTTCACGTACATCTCCACTATAGCAACATATATCTAGCTAAACGACTAAAGTCCTCTACCACAGCTGAAATGCTTCCACTTAGCTCAAACATCAACGATTTATGCGCTCATCTGCAAACACCGCGCACGCTTGAACAAAGTGGTCGCGCTATATAATCTATTAATAATCACTATTAGAAGAAGATATATAGTAAAGCGGACGTGACGCTTTACACCCTGAGAATAAGATCACGACAATAACTGCCCTTTATATATGTTTACGATTATATCACATCTCTTATATGTCACAGAACATTCCATAAGACCTCAATAAGCGGTTCTGCGATGCAAGCTGACGCTTTAGTCAAGGCTAACGCTTGTTCTTCGACAATACCTAGAGCTAATTACCGTAACTCTTTCGTAGACGATCGCTAATAAAAACTTTAAGCTTGCCTTCGCAAATAGCTTTCGTTCACTGCGAAGGGGTAATCTTTCGCAAAGGCAGCGACTAGAAAATGTAACCTACAAAGAAATTCTACGTAACTCCTTTGCGCTCTTACCAAGATATCGTGCCAACGGAATATCTAAAGTTTGAAGGATAAAAGGCATCGTATTCTAACTTAACGACTGGATCACTACTTTTTCTTATTTCTTCTTCTCCTATAATCAAATATCAACACAGTACTGTATCTATAACCGGCATTCCCTCCCTGAAATGTAAAAAAAAGAGCTCAATACTTTTTGCATTGAGTAATTTAGAAAAAAAAAAATCAAATCATTTGTAAATATATGCAATAAGGTTTACTGCCCGTTTTATTGTTATACTTGAAAAAAAAAAAAAAAAAAAACGGTCAAAGCATATCAAACTTCATTTTGAAAAATACTAATGGCATTGAACCTAAATCCAATCCCACAGTGTTGGCCTATCAAACATGTTGTATAGTTAAATAGCCTTCTCAATGCTATCAAGAAGAAGAAATCACATTGAATTTTTCAATTTATTATCCTTCAGAAAAATATGTGCGCCTTAAGTAAAATACCTTAAGAAGCATTCAACCATAAAGCACTTGCAAATCAATCTCCTTCCAGCAAAGCTTTAACTCCAAACCCATCCATCCATCCGTGTATTTCTGTATTTTCCATATAATAAATAATTGCTTTTGAAATAAAATTGTTTTGAATAAATACGAATACTGTGTATGGGTGTAGGCAAGTATTTGAAGTCTTATCAACCAGTAAACAGGCCATACCAGCCACCACCGTAAACATTACTACACCACCATCATCACAAGTTTCAAAAAAGTAAACAAAATAAGGAAAAATTTCAATTTTTTATTTATTTTTTTTTTTCTTGACGATGGCCTTTTAAGTTTAATTCAATTGTGGATTTCGGACATTTGCTTATTGGGTATCCGATAAGATTCTTTGCCCTTTCCAATGCCGTAGGTTATTTGCGTTTAGAACGTTTGAATTTAACAGGCCTTCCTTTTCTATTTGTTTGTAAATTCGCAAATGGTTTCTTTGAAATTAAAAAATTTTTATCAAAAGGTTAATGTTTACTTATAGAAAAGGCTATTTAAAATTTTTGATAGTATTCCTCGAAGAGTGATGGTTCATGTACTTTTCCGTTGCGTTTGCAACGTTGCTGACCTCAAACTAATTGCAATAACTTTTTAAAAAGTTTTGAAATATCTGAGACTTGGAGACATCAACTTATCTCGAAAGTTATTATTACCTTTTCTTTCAAAAATGACTTACTCTCCCCTTTCTCTCTTCTTTCCTCTCTCTTTTCTCTGCTCTTTCTTTCCTATCTACGATCTCAGGCCTCTACGTAATTTCATAGTGAAAAAAAAAGTTCTAATAATTTTTCCTATACCGGCCGTTTGATCAATAGTAGTAGGCTGTTGGTTTCTCAGCACCTTTTACTTTGATCCAGAAATATGACCATCAAGCTTACTTATAATTGTTTTCTGTAGGAATTCCAAAAATCCACATAAATTTAATCAGATCATCTCTCCGCCCTCTCGTTGTGCTCCTTTTTTAACAAACCTCTGTAATTAGCAATAGATCGCCAAGGGTTGGCTTCCTTAGCCTTTAGAGAATAAGCGCATATTCGTTCTCAATCATTCAACATGTCTTTATAAAAAAGCCATCGATGCGAGATTAATATATATATTCGTACTCAACAATTTCCGTATATAAATTCCAACCATCTGAGAAAATAAAAATTCCATACAATTGAGAATGTTTGAATAAATTTCTTTACATGTATTGTACGCCTTTAGAGAATAAGCGTATACAATTATCAAGAATCGTATTGGTGGTCTAGATGACACAGCGTTAGAAATATCAAATTATTTATCGGATAATCCGCTTGTGAGAAAAAAACAATAGAATTATAGAGAAAAACTGTGAAAATGTGTAGAAACAAGTTGTGAACCTTCTTACCTTTCAATATTGGGGTAATTATTGGCCCGACTAGTTTCAAAGGGACTATAAAGGATTTCAATAATTTGTAACCTACAAATCATTCCTGCATACCTGCATGCCTGCTTTTATGACATAATCTGACTTATACGTCTGTCTTGATTATAATAACTGTTCTTATAGAATCGTATTGTTATTAATAATTACATTTACTAATTAATAAACTGAAACAAACAAACAAACAGATACTTTACATTGATTTCGTCAGTTTATTTCCAAGGCAAAAATTTGCCATAAACGAAGAGATATACACAGTGTGTAATAAAACTTTCATAAGCGCAATTAGAAGTTCGCGAAATTTTCTATCTTAACCCACTAAAAGAAATTTCAGAGATAGGACAAGGTCCTATCTGGCAAGCTAACATTTTAAAACACGGAGTACAGAGATCGAACGGATCAATGTTGAAACCTTCTAACATACATATGGGTTTAACAGATAGTTTCTACGAACTTAACCGTAAACATAGTAATATCCTCGGGTCCATAAGGCTTGAAAGAAAATTGGAGCCTGCTCTACTTTCCCAATAAACTTTCACAAACCTGAATGGATACATGAGCCACGAGAACAAGTTCCTGGGTGACAGTACTTTCGAGTCAAATATTTCTATTGTTTATTTTAAATCGTATTTAAAACAAAAGAAAAAAGCCTTGTACCAAAAAGCATATATCTTAAGATTATACATCACTAATTCGATTGATTTGCCGTCGCAATTGAATACATTTACCAAGAAATGAAAATCATATAATAAGAAAGTTGTCGAATGTTTACGCATGTAAGCGCTAAACATAAAAAAAAGTGTTCTTGTTAACATACGCACGCACGACTTATTGGAAGTTAACGAAAGCAAATGATGTCTATCTAATAAGGATACCAACAACGATAGCTTGTTGAATTTGCAACAGAAGTTTCAATTTTTCTAAATGATTAAATTCTCAGCAAAAAGCAAAAACTGACAAGAATACGAAATCATTTTAAATGGCACATCAATCAATAATTCCCTACACTAATATCTAGATGGCCCCTCTAAAAAGAAATTTGAACGATGGCTATAAAAATTTCATATTATTTCGATCAGAAGTTATGGTGGCTTGGAATGGAAGGTTTCTCGTTTCGAATGTTGAATAACACAAAGTTTTTGGAAAGGAAAATATACCGTTCAAAGTTACCGCTTGCTGGAAAACTATTATAAAAGTCCTTTTGCGGCGAAAACAATACTTGAGCTCAAACACAGGCAGTACACGTACAAAACAAATGGTTGCACCTTAAAACAAGTTCTGAAAATTATTCCCGGTACTCGAAAGATGAAGTTGCAAGAGTTCAATAAGGTCTTAAGGATATCAAAGGACTGTCCATGCATTAAATTGCATTTCCAATTGAATAGCACTCTTACTTGCAATGTAAAGTGGTTTGAATGATAGTTCGAATTGCTGCGCTGGCTATTCTCCAGATCTGGCACCCAACAACTATCATCTATTTGCTGGCCTGAGTATTATGCTTCACTGAAGAAATTTGGATCATATAATCTAGTCATTTAAGCATATTTTAAGAATATTAACAAACTGGTCTATGATGTACGCATCGAAATTTTAAAGAATATCACTCTTCGTAGAGACTATTCAAGACTATGTTGAGGAATGAAATGTGATTTTGCAAAAAAAATGCTTATTAGAATTTCTTAGTTAGCCATGAAAAATTGTTGACTAACGTACTAATATTAAAGGAAACTGGAATTTAATTTAAATTATAAAGGTAATAGTAATGTCACTTACTTGGTATCAAAAGGGAATTATTCGCTCTGCAATATTCGAAATCAGACCATTTTGTATTCATCACAAAAGTATTTAATTATTTGTTTTTACCGCACTACCGATGTACGTATTAGATAAACCGCGATTTCATTTTGCAAACCTTCCTACAATTTTCAATATATTTATTGCTTGTTAAAAATAACCGGCGCCACTTCCGTTGCATATTATTAAAATCGAATTTCATCTATATAAAACTTATATAAACTTTTCTACTATCAAACGAAAAGAATTAAAAATTTTGTTGGCGGACGATCTACTATGTACGCTGGAGGCAGAGATGCCACTTTCACAAAAAAAATTAACGGCGGAACTGTTTAGTTTGTCACGATTTGAAACATTTCAATTTCTTAAAAAAGTTAGAGAATGTAAAAAATAAAATTAATTTGAAAATTCATTAAAGTAATTCAAATTTTTAAAAAAATAACAATAACCAAAAACTATATCCATCATAATTAAATAGTTAAAAACAAAGAATGTAAATATAAATAAATGTTTCAACTAAATTGACAAACGAATATGTACTAAAGTCGAAAGCTGTGCCAAAAATGGAATTTTTGGTTTTCAAAATTTAAAAACGTCTTGTTCACTAAACGCAAATAAAGAACACATTATCAAATGAACAAACAACATTCACTCTGCCAGAAAGCACGTAAAGCAAATCACAAAATGGAACTAAAGACATCAAAGTAAACACTACATGTGCTTATGTCTAAAACTAAAGACTACTCTGTTAAAACTTGTATTCAAATATTTGCTTAATACGTTCACAATGGTAGAAAGGAAAAGGTCAAAGACTTTATGTTTGTCTGCTTAAACATATGACCTCTCTAATCAATTTATGGTTAAATCCATTTAAAGCTTGAACAAGTTTTTAAAATCATCAAATTTAAAAAAAAATCCATAAACTACCCTTTTTCTTTATCCCCTATCTTTTTTTTGCAAACTTCTAAATATGAAAGAATTTAAAATACCTCCCTTTAAAAAAAAAAAATCGTTTTACGCATCACAAACCTCTTTTTTGTTGGCTATGCGGGTATAGTAGAATATATAGCGAAATCCACCATATCCAATAATATTATTTACTTGTACAAATTTGACTCCCTCTCTTAATAAATTACCTGAACGAATGATAAGCTATGTTAAAGAATTCAAAGTTCACAAAATGGCCTGTTTGTCTCTCAGTCACCAATGCCTAGACATTTGCATCAACAATGGCTAAAAATGTTCTTCATCATGACGGTTAAGATTTCTGATAATATCCATCAAGTAATAATTTAGCCGGAGAACTAAATTCTAATACTAAAGGACTAGTATCCAAGGCTATCGGCTATCTGTCTTTACAATTTTATAAGTAAAATAGCAATTTAAAAGTACAGTTACTAAATTACTAAATTAAAGGTACTTTTAAAATTCTGTCTTTGCAAATTTTTTAATTTTTTTACTGCTAAATAAATTCACTTATTATTATTCCTATTAAAAGCTTCTTTATGAAGTTTTGGCAACACTACTTTACTTTCCCCCCTTTTTTTTGTAAATGTGTTCGTGAGCTGTATTAATAAGTCGTAATTATTAAGCAGAAAAGTATGCGCGTAATTTAAACTAGTGTCGAAAGATTATTAAAAAATTTTACATAAAATTGGAAAGGTTGTAATAAAAAAATTATCTTTATATACAAGTAATATTATTTTTGGTATGCTTTGCATGAAATCGTAGTCATTGGTTACAACAAAAAACTTCCGTTAGTTTTGCAAATGTTGCAAGATTGATCTTGTCGTTTTAAAAAAAAGACAACTAAGTGGAAAGTTTACACAAAATGTGTAGCTATTCATTGTAAAAACGAAAAAATGTTCAATTGACAAAATTGTGACGTTTAGCGTATTAAAAGTACATAATTATATTCATTGCCTATCGGTATAACTTGTTTATTTGATGAAAACGCGGTTTGAAATTTGTAGACTGACATAATTTTCATGGGACTAAACGTGGTGACCGGCGAAAGTAGTTGAAAATTTGTGTAAACGCTTCTAACTTGTGAAATTGGCGCCTTATTCTTGTGAAAAAGGATATAATGTCTACGAGACCTTAAAAGTACAAGTAACTTTTTCTTATTTTATCATCCTGGCCATAATCAGTTGAAGAAGTCTTTAATATCTAGCGTCTCTAGAAAGCAAGGCTAATGTCTTATTTTACCATCTTGAATATAATCAATTCAAGTAATCTCTAATGTCTAATACCTCTGAAAAGCACCAATAATATTATCTTTATCTTCATCATTTGAAAAATTTCGAAGATATCGTTTATGTTTTTGAAAAAGATCTACCTCCTACCATTAATTTATTATTTTACAAGGCTGTATTTTTTTTAAAGTGTACTTCTGATACATTTCGATGTAATCATAAAATGATGGTCCATTTTTATTCCATTATCCCAGTATTCCAAAGGAATGAAAACTGAGACATCGGCTTAAAATTTTATTTATATGCTTATTAAGCTTGGTGCTCCATCAAAGCAAAGCAATTAATTGCCAAGAATTCTTGTTAAAAACATTATCCTAAAATTAGACGCTTTTGACATACAAAGTATTGTCCTGAAACTTCAATCTAGTTGCTACTTGCTTTATTTAACGTATAAGATGTTTAAAAATTTTAAACCAATTATTATCTTCGCAAGTACTAGACTATACGGAATCAGTTATGAGTAGTTAGTAGTAGTTATTTCCTTGTTTGCTTGGTCGGAACTGTGCAAGAGCGTTAATTCTTAGTAATGTTTGCAATTAGTTCATTTAGAGCTCATCAGACTTGAAGTAGTTTTACGGCAAAAGTTAACTTCATGCTAGAGTCATGATCCACCTTACACGGGCTTTAATAAGTACAAATGAGAGTTTCTACGAAACGAAACGACAATTAAACAAATGATAAACGAATCTCATAGGTCTTTGCTAAATTGCGTAAAGAAATTGATCATTAATTTCCATTTTGTGATTTACAATCAGTGTTTATTTATTTATATTGCGAATGAAACGGCTTAGTGCGATAAAAATATACGGTTCATATATATGTAAAATGTGCGGTTTATATATATGTAAATTGGATAAATAAATATAAAATTAAGAATGGTGATGGATTTCTAATAAAAAATTCTCTTAATTAATGCCCTTAACAACTCAAGAAAGAAATAAGTTGAACTTAACGCTCATTAAAACGAATCTTGTTTTTGTATTGTAAAAATTAAAATATCTTTAAAAACATTTTAATAGAAATTTAAAGAAAGGAGAATAATACTTACTCTTACCCCGACAGTATTGATTAGGTAAGTAATTTAACATTTTCTTAATGACTTCAAATTTCGCATTTCCATTAAGTTTAATATCTTGTTAAATATCCAAAATTTCAATTTTCCAACGAATCTTTAAATCTACTTTTTTCATCTTGAATAATTTTTATTTACTGAAAACAAATATCTTGATGTAGACGCAATATGATGGCATTTAACAAAACCTTACCTATGCACAAGTTTACGTATGCTATGTTTTTACACGCACATTACACGCACAATAAAAAATGTCTCATCAGTGCTTTAAATTTCAAAATATACCATAACAAGACAATCATTACTCTAATCTAGCTATTGAAGATGGACCCAAGCTCCAAATACAAGTCAACCGCCCCAAAAACATGATTATTACATGATGACAGTGTAATGCTTTGAGTAGTCAAGCAAAACATATGGAGATTGAGACAAATATTGCTCCTCCTCTTTTTTCCTTATGTTCGTCCTAAAACTTAAATAAACCCTTTTTCCTTTTTTTTTTGCTTTACACATGCACATAAAAATTTTCACACCCCCTACCCCCTTGCATTAAGAAAAGTAAAATAAATGAATAAAAAACAAAAGTAAAAATACATATAACGAGAAGGGTCAAATATATGTACAAGTTTGTTTGCCCAATGTCCAAGCAAAAGGCAAAAAGATGTGAAAATCTGAAAAAGTTTTTCCTGTTTTGTTTGTAATATAAGTAAAGAGTGTTGATTAGTGTCAAATTAAAAGCATTTAAAATAATTTATGAGATAAACAGTTGAACAGATTGTAACCCCTTTTTACAATTTTGCGGAAAAGTGAAACTGTATAATTCCTTTTTATTTCTTAATTAACATAAACGTGTGGGAAAAAAATTCAGGGAAAAGAGGTATAAATTTATAAATAATTAAATAATCTAAAATATTTTATAACTAGTTTCTCTTATTGTAATATTTTATAACATTTTCGCTTGTATTAAAAGTGCACACATATCATAAAACAGTTCGATTCATCCTTGTCCAGTAAATTTATTGCACATTGTTTCGTTTGTTCAATTAAACTAAACGTTGACGATGAGAACGACAGAGGAACGTAGTGAAACAGTCCGTTCTATGTAAGCGATGTTTGAAACTCACCTTATCACGCAAATCAATTCATAATTCAATATTATTGGACTAACAAAGTAAAAGTCGAATCGTTCAGTCGAGTTAGTTATGTCGTGGAATCGCCCTAGATGCTACTGCTCTAAGACTCTAATCTTTTTTTTTTATGCCTGAGTTAATTATAATAATAACGATAAACTATTTTAAAATTCTATCTCAATTGTTCCTTTAATTTTTAATAAGCACTGGCAACTCTAACATTTCATTGAATTGTATTAAAAGAAACAGTGTTTTGTCTCTTTCGGACTTTTTAATGTTTTCCTTAAACAGCTGATTAATTTCACTCTCGCACGTGAAGTTTATTTACTAAGAACTGTTAGGTTTCTATATTACAATTGATACAGAATGGTAAGAACATTTGTTAAAACCATAAGAAAAAATTTTAAAAACTTCCAATGACAAGTCGCTCCTTTATAGGGTAAGCACAAGAAGACTCAAAAAATTAAGAAACAAAGGAATGCTCAGTTAAAACGTTTACTAAAGCCCACGGATGCACGCCTTAAAGAGGAGTTGCGTAGAAAACGCCCCAAACCAGTAGATCCTTATCAGATCAAAGTGAATCAAGTCACCCAACAAAGTTCAGCATTATTCTTTCAATACAATACCCAACTTGGTCCGCCTTACCATATTATTCTGGATACGAATTTCATTAATTTTAGCATCAAAAACAAGTTAGATATAATGCAGGGCATGATGGATTGTTTATACGCAAAATGTATACCTTATATACCGGATTGTGTGCGAGCTGAACTAGAGAAATTGGGCAATAAATATAAGTTGGCTTTACGAATTATATCGGATTCACGTTTCGAACGTTTGCCTTGCCTGCACAAAGGTACATATGCGGACGATTGCATAGTGGAAAGAATTAGACAGCATAAATGCTACATCGTAGCTACAAATGATAAGGATTTGAAAAATCGCATACGTAAAATTCCGGGTGTGCCAATTATGTATGTTGCATCTCATAAATACGCAATCGAGCGGATGCCTGATGCTTACGGCGTCCGGTCGTAGCGTTTTAGCTATAAGTTTTTTCTACTTTTTTTAATTAAAAGCAAGGATAGAAAATGTTTTAAATTGCAAATGCATTTATTTAGTTCCTTTAAATTTTCGTTAAGGTGACAGCGATGGGTGAAATTTAGAGAATTATTGATCATTAGGCTCAGACGTCACAAACGATTACAATTTTTATGAAATAAGAGTTCAATGAAATACAAGTAACATGAATTTTCAATTGATGAATTTTTCATTATCGCTCTAAGAAACGGTGTTGACGATGTCGTCGATTTTCAAAATCGAGCGTACAGTTTCTGTAGCCAAGGATATGGCCGAAGTACTAACCAAAGCTGGTTGAACAACATTCTCGGCAAATATGTCGGTAATAGCCCCTTTGCGTACATTAATGCCAGCGGACTTCTCACCTTGAGCATGGCGATTTCTCAATTCCGTCACAGTGGAAATAGGATTAAGGCCAGCATTCTCGGCCAATGTACACGGTATAACTTCAAGGGCGTCGGCAAAAGCCCTGAAGCAGTATGCATCTACACCTTCAACGGCGTAAGAAGCTAATTGTAAAGCCATTTCAATTTCTGGTGCTCCGCCGCCGACAATCTGAGCCTTCTGCTTTACCAAACAACGCACCACGCACAAGGCGTCATGCAAAGAACGCGCTGCCTCTTCCAGGACAAGTTTATTCGAGCCCCGGCAGATAATTGAAACAGTGCGGCCAGGATTTTGTATACCAGTGATTTTAACAAATTTATTTGCCCCGGTGCTGAATTCCTCCACCAACTCGGCATTAACCAAATTTTCGGCGACAAAATGATCCAATGAAGCAATTGGACGACAATTCAAAGTCTTACAAACGAATTCAATATCATCGCGCTCCACATCTTTGACTACCATGCACTTTATTTTATCCAAAAAATGTTGGGCCAAATCCGAAACAGCGTCACTGGAACGAAAACAAAAACGAACCTATTAAGACCTAAAAGATTGAATAAGCTGTTCCAGTAGATTACCGTAAAATGGACTTCTGCACTAACAACACATTACAGCCAGCCTTTTTAATTTGTTTAACTATATTCAGTATGTAAGCGCGCTCCTCTTTTAACACTCTATCCATAGCGGCGTAATCCGAGACAATGACTGTGTGATCCATCTTTTATATAGGAAAACGAAAAAATATAAATTTCAAAGACATTTAGACAATAGGAGAAAGCTTACATCAGTTTTCGGTGCCGATATGCAAAATTGAATTAAACCGATTTTAGCCTTCTCAATGCGTTTTGGAGCATTTGTGCCAGCTGAACGTGAAGTAAAGACTAAACCATCTATTAGTTCTGTGTCTTCTACCGTACCTCCCAAACTTTGAATGACTTTGATATTTTTAAGGTCCACGGCTTTCTCTTTACCTGGTTCGGTAACTTTCAATACCGCATCGACAGCAATGGGTGCCAATAAACTGCTCTGTTGTGAGACGACTTTTGAATTAAGTGACGTCGAGGCACTTTTTATTAATGTTTCACGATCGCTCAGTTCTATAGGCGTCGACATCTCATTCAATATCTCAATAGCCTTTAAAGCACATCGCTGAAATGAATCGGAGATGGCTGTAGGATGAATTCCTTTCTGTAAAAGTTTCTCACTAGCTTCTAGCAGAGCACCGGCTATGACTACAACAGAAGTTGTGCCGTCCCCGGCCTCTACATCTTGGGCACGCGATAATTCAACTAACATTTTGGCAGCAGGATGGATAACATTCATTTGCTTTAAAATGGTTGCGCCGTCATTGGTAATCGAAACTTCGCCATTACTGGCTTGGATCATTTTATCCATGCCACGGGGACCCAAACTTGTTCGAATCGCATCCGAAACAGCTAACATAGAAAAAAAAGGAAAAATCATTAATATTAAGATTATAAGGAAACATATATATTTGTTCATATAATGCTAAGTTTACAATTTCCTAGGCGACCTATACATCTGGGCCTCATCAAACTTTTCGAGAAAAAAGAATTGTATTTTTGCAATTTCAAGCTGCACTCTCAAAATCACAAAGTCCGAACATTTGCCTGAAGAGATTCAATAAAATCTTCCTTAGTCGTTTCCACGGTTTAACACTTGCAGACATTATTTCTTCGTTTTTTTTTTTTTTTGAATGAGTCATTTCGCCTTTTTTTACATATATAGAATGTTCGAGACTAACTCCCACATTAATCGCACAATTGATTTAAAATATCGCAATTTTCTGACGGAAAATGCAATCTTTTCTATTTCAGAAGAGGTTTTCATTTAACACTTTTCATAAAATTTATGTATTATTGCCTGTGCTAACCTTTGGCTGCTTGAATATTGGATAAACGAACATCTGCCGGTTTGGATTTATCTTTAAAGGCTTGTCCTTTGGGTTTCATCATAACGTTATCCAATTTAGGAGTCATTATTATTTAGAGAATTTTTTCGTGATGTTTTTATAATGTGTCACTATCTTTAATCAATGGATTTTCGCCGATTATAAATTCTCTCCCCGTATAAAAAATATCTGTCAATTTGCCTGCTAGTTAATTATTTTGAAGATGGAAATGTTTGGAATAATTTGGTTTAAATGTTGGTAGCAATGTCATGAATTTATGATAATTATCCCTATCCTTATTTATTAGGAATATAGAAAGAAGAATAAATTGTTAAGATATGGTAACTTAGAAATTCCTTCATAATAAATGAAATATAAAATATATTACTTAGAAATTTGAAACATTTTCTGTTTTTCGATGAAAGTTAAGAAAATAAATCTTTGGCATTAAAATATAAAAAGAAAAAAACGATAAGTTATCTTATTTCGGGAATAATTTTGTAATTTCCCACTACAAAATTCAAGAAGAAAATTACCGCTTAAAAAATCATCGTAGCTATTAGGAGAAGAAGCTGAATACGTACAGGTGAACTGAAAAGATAAAGTAAGGGAAATAGCAAAAAAAAAAAAAAAGAAAATCGATTTTCATAAAATAAAATACTAAAAGCTTTTTTCTTGTCCTCATTACAAACAAGAACTTCAATGAATAGTGTAAAAATTTATTGTTATTTAAAAAAAAATTTTTGTAACTTTAAGGTTAGAACTTGCAATAGAAACAAAGATCTGTCTATTGCACTTCAGGCTGATTGTTAGACAGATAGTCGCAAGTATATAATGGCTTATAAATTTACATCAATAAAATTGACAAAATGGCAATTGGCATTGGTTTTGGGCACTCCTTTGGCATTGGGCCTGGGTTTCTATTTGTATAATAAATTAACTGCCAAAGATTTGGATAACAAAACAACAGATAAAGACGTTGATAGTGAAAATAAGAAAGCGGGTAAAGGTAAAACTAGTAAACTAAAGGCATCGAAAACGCAGAAAAAATCATTATCTATTGATGGCATTACAGAGGAGGATAAAGAAACAGAAAAGCGCAAGAAATTGGCAGAGTTGGAAAATGAAAGATTGTCACCCCTTAAGGAAGCAACCATATACAAGAATGAGGGTAACGCCTGTTATCGCAATGGAAAATTTGATGAAGCCATTATCTTCTACGACAAAGCAATCGACAAATGTCCCAGTGAACATAAAACTGATTTAGCGATATTCTATCAAAATCGAGCCGCCTCCTATGAGATGCTACGCAAATGGAACAAAGTTAAGGAGGATTGTACCAAGTCGTTACAATGCAATCCACGGTATCCTAAAGCCTATTTTCGACGAGCCAAAGCTTATGAAGCCACAAATGAAATGAGCGATTGCTTGGATGATGTGACCGCCACTTGTATTTTAGAAATGTTTCAGAACAACAATACCATTATGTACGCCGATCGTGTATTGAAGCAAACAGGTCGTGAAGATGCCGAGAAGGGAATGAAGGATCGAGTGCCCATGCTGCCATCGAAAAATTTCATTAATACTTATTTGCGTTCGTTTGTTGCTGATCCATTGCAAGCAAATTTGTCAGCTACTGAAGTTACGGATTTACTTAACACCAAGGACGATAGGCTGTACGGTTTCGCTCGTGCAAAGCATGCGATGGATGAGCAGCGATACGATGAAATCATTCCGGCTTGCACCGAAGAAATTGAATCCTCCGAGTCGGAATCACAATATAAGAGCGAGGCTTTGTTATTGCGCGGTACATTTCATTTGTTATCTGGCTCATTTACGGAAGCTAGACAAGACTTGGATGCAGTCATCAATAACGGTGAGAGATTAAATTTTAATCGATCCTTTATATATGTAATAAAAATCTTGCTTTCGAATGCAGCCGATGCCGATGTCAAATTACGAGCGTACGCTCTCATAAAACGTGCCTCTCTACATATACAACTGGAAGAGAAAGATCAGGGATTAGCTGATTTTGACCAAGTGCAAAAGTTACAACCCGACAATCCCGATTTGTATCATCAACGCGCTCAGATATATATACTGCTCGATCAGTTAAACGAAGCTCTGCAAGAGTATGAAAAGGCCATCAAAATTGCACCCAATAACGCGATGGCATATGTGCAGAAATGTTACGCTGAATATCGTTTAGGTTTACTTTCGGGCGATCAGATGCGCTTGCTTATGATTATGAATGAGTTTCGTAACGCTATTGAGAAATTTCCCGGCTGCGTCGAGTGTTACAGTTTGATGGCTCAAGTACTTAGCGATCAACAGCAATTCCAACAGGCCGATCAATTTTACGAGAAGGCAATAAAAATGGCGCCTGAAAATGCCTCGTTATTAGTGCATCGTGGTATTATGATGCTACAATGGAAAGGTGACATTGATAAGGCTATCAATCTAATGCAGCAGGCAATTGATGTCGACGATAAATGCGAGCTAGCCTACGAGACATTGGGTACTGTTGAAGTCCAGAGAGCCAATCTAGATCGGGCGGTAGAACTATTCGAAAAGGCCATCAAATTGGCTAAAAGCCAGGCGGAAATGTGCCACTTATATGCTTTACGCAATGCAGCGATTGCTCAAATCAACGTTACTCGAAAACTGGGTATAGATATGTCTAATATATCGGCTCTAGCGCAGGCAGGCATTGCCTCGCAAACAATGGCAGCCGATACCAAATAAAAAACGATTCACAAGCATTTTAATCGCTTTCAGGACAAGCGAACAGCAAAAAATTGTTATTAAAATGAAATTGTTGGAGAAAATTCCACGAGGTGCATTTTATAAATTAATTTTTAAAATTAATCATCTGTTAAAATATTTCTGTTACATATACTTAAATCCATTCTCCGACCATTCTCCACGAACAAGTATAATATCTTTGGTACAAAAATCTTTTCGATTCTTTTTGTTTTTTCTGCTCTCTGCCTTTTCCTTTCGATTATACAATTTACTTATATTTAGCAAAATATTGTATATTTTAGCTTTTCCTCTGTTATTTACAACAGTTTAAAAAAAGAAAAAAATCAATAAATTATTGTAAATCTCCCCTTCACATTCACACGCAATTGACGAACTCTCCTAATACAAAGTAAATTAACATAGAGAGGTAAACGAGATAGATAGACAGACATAAAACCCAACCAGCTTATGTAAGGCTTGTTGAGGGCGAAAATGCACGAATTTCATTTCATCATATATTTTGTAACGAAATTTTACGCTTCTCAAAAATTATGTAAATAAAATATAAAAAGAATGCTTATTCATCCAATCAGGTTAGGAGTGATCCGATCGGCCCCATTGCCGCGCATAAATTGACAATCGCATTTCTTTCCGGCACTAGTTTGACTTTGAAATGTTACTCAATTTCGCTAATCATTAAAACGCTTCAGTTTTTCATTATTTACTTTAGTTTATTAATTAATAATAATAACCGTTAACGACAATATACATTTTATTATGCAATAATTAATATATTTAATAATGACATGCCGACGAGGCTATATAGACTCTGTCGGCAGAATTTGTGAGCAACGACAATATATAGACATAGATAATTACTATGTTATAGAGTGCTATGATCGAGAGGTTGAGACCGACGCAATCACAAACTGTAAATTATAGAAGTCTTTAATAGCCCCTTCGGGCTAATAATCGTTTTAAGACCGAGTGGTAATGAGAGCGTTTATATAAATATATATATATATATATATATATATATACAAATGTTAAATATTAAATGTAGAAAATAGATGGTAGGAGGTAGTCAGGAGGAGGACGTAGGTAGAGAAAGCTCGGAGAAAGTGTTTGTATACGTTTGATTTGTATACACACCCTCGCTGGCGATTTGTGCCATCAGCGCGTAGTGGTATTCTAAAACAAGTGGGTGGGAACGTTGAGAAGGAACGATTTTGCAACTGGCATGATATAACTTCTGGACAGTAGTTTCGTAAGCAATACGCTCGTTGGCCTTTATTTTTTTTTTACGTAAGCACAAAGCCAAGAAAAAAAAGTATCTAGGAATCTATGCCAAGCGGGACCAATGAAAGCGGAGCATAATCCATACTTCAATTCTTCACCGAAAGAACCGAAGGAAGAAATGCTTAGGACAAACGAAAGAAAATCTGGCGTTTTAGTAGAAAGATTTAAAAAAACGGGTAGTTATGCAACGCTTTTCGTCCGGGATGTGTGGACGGAGTAACTTTATGAATATACGTCAGTTTTGTATTTGTCTAAACCATGCGGCCGTTCCAAATTATCTTTTAAACGCGATTAAGACTGCCATAGCGTACGCCATGGATTCGTTGATAAAATCGACGAGAGCTGCTACGCTTTGACGATGACATTAAATCCGAATGAGAGTCGCTCTGCATCGAAAGCGGACGACCAAAAACGTCAACAGTAATAATATGTGTTTGTTTAAATACTTTCCTCCTCCTATTTGAATAAATGTGTTTAATTGTCAGTCAAATCCTTGAAAGTATAAAATCTTTTCTGAAATTCTCCTACATTTAGGAACGATTCAGTTTAATAGAGCGAGAATTTTTACAGAATACATCGTAGAGATTGCAATGTATTGGCCCTTTTGTCTTGTAATCGAAATAGTTGGTAAGAATTAGAGCCTTGTGACTAGGCATCAGAAATTTATAAGCTTCGGGTATCGGTTCAGTGGAATTAATAAAGTTAGATAATTATATTATTATTATACTGGTTAGCAGGCCTTGTGATCTGTTGGACATTCTCCAATATGCTCGCATTCAGGGAGAGTAAGCCGAAGGAGAGGAAAGTAACATGAAGTGGTGCATCTATTAGTCGGCCTTTTCCGACTATAATGGTCTTACTTGTTTTGATGTCATATTATTGTTATGGATCAACTTGCACGTTATTAAAATATTTTCCATATAAAGGTAGGAATGGTTGTTTGGTGAGAGGCTTAAAAAATTGTCCCGTCCGATCCAAATTATTCACATGAGTTTAGAACGCGCAGCGATTTTTGTCTCGAATTCCGGGATATTTTAATTTATTTTCATATAACGAACTTTCAAAAAAAGATTTTGCGCCGAAAATATGACCTGAGATGAACCATTTCCAAGATGATATGTTCGTAGGCCAAGACATGCCAATGTACCGAATAGCATCGCAAAGTTTGCGATCGGCATGCTGAATAATACAATATTTTGAGAGACGGGCAGGATTAGATCGATTCAGAATAATTTTCTGGATTACAGCGATTCATACGACGATTTCGAGCCGATCGGTATGAGATGAGGTGGAAATATCTTAACTCCTTGCGGGCGTTACATATATCGCGGCAAACTGTCACAGGCGCGGTAAGGTTTAACTATAGAAAGCTTAATGTTAATGGAAAGCAGGGATTATCTTAAGTATGATGATAACGATGGTAAGCATGGTTCCGATCTGCATTTGTTAACAGTTCTTATTCGTTTTGTTTTTGTTGTATATTTGTAATTTTAAAAAAAATGTATAGAAATATATCCAGAAATGCATTTACACATATATACATAAATAGAATAGAAATAGTAGCACATACAGAGGATGAAGCTTGAACGAGACATATTCATTTTGGCTCGTTTAAAAAAAATTCTTCTTCTTTCTTTAGCCTTACTTTTGTAGGCGCTTAGCCTCCTTTTCTAAGCGCTTAGCCTCTTTTTTAGCTTCTTTTTCCTGACGCTTAAGTTCGTTTCTGGCCCGTTTGTTCTGATTATAGACATCTGGATCATTCCATTCTTGTACCTCACCAGATTCCCAAATGCAATAAGGCACAGCTGTTGCAATTAAAACAATAAAAGCTAACCAAAATACACGCCGCCATTCTTCAAGTGTGGTCTGAGTAAATTTTAATAATCTGTATTATCAGGCGAGCTTCTATTGATTGCGAGCTTCAAAACTTACGTTCGGTGTCAGTACGCCAACTAGATAGGGGGAAAGCCACCCTATGATAGCACCCGAACCATTGGAGATGGCCATAATTGTGCCGGCATAGTTTGGACTTAAATCTACCGGTGTCAACTTCATACCCGCATAATAGCCACCCATCGTAAATAGAGTTAAGGTGAAAAAAATTATAACGAGAGGCTTATCACAGTCTGCGTATGAGGCCAAAACTAAAAATATGGCTGGAAAGATCGCAGCTATAAAATGAAAATGGTGGCGTTAAACAAATAAATACCTTATATATGTATATACATAAATATGCATATATGTTCAATATTTACCGAGAGTTGTCATCAGTTTTCTAACATTCGTAATGTTCATATAGTTTTTTTTAATTAACATATCGGCAACAAAACCATGAGAGATCGAACTGATCCACATCGCAATGAAGGGAAAAGTAGCATAGAAACCATTGGATTTGATATCCATGTTCAGCACATCGTTATAATATTTGGGCAGATATGTTGACATTATATAAAAGCCCCAATCGTGACCAATTTGGGCAGAAATCAATGAATATATTTTTGAACTTGTGAATATCGCAACCCAAGGTACGGGCGGCAAATCTGTGCGCTCAATATGTGCACCTATTTGTTCAACTAAATATTCACGTTCTGCTGGTTTGATGAACGGATGCGTGACAGGGTCACTGTAGCAAATGAGAGCCTGCAAAGTGACCTATAGATTGGAATATTATTTAATTAGTTTACAGTAAACACATACAAATATTAGACACCACGTTGCCCCAACAATAGCAAATGTGTAAAATACCCACTGCCAGTCGAATGAGTCAAGCAAAAGGCCTGCAAATGCAAATAGCAGCACATTTCCTATTTGGCCGCCGCCCAATATGACAGCACCCAATCTACCACGCTCGTGTTTCGGCACCCAATGTGAAACCATCACGCTAAGACTAGGGAATATTACACCTTGTCCTAATCCCTGGGTAACACGCAATATGGTTAAACCTATGTGCTCCGTATAGTATACAGTGACTGGGACGAGAAATGTCGTTGTCACTGACCACATTAATCCACCATTTAAAACCCACTTAAAACCAAACCGATCGCCCATCATTCCTCCGGGAATATGTGCGAGAAGATAACCGAAAAAGAAGAAACTAAGTGTTCTACCTTGTTCTTCTTCGGTCCAGTCATATTCCCCACCTTGCTGCAAAAACAAGTTTCTCCTATAAAATTTTTGAAAAATACAAAATCATTTTGTTAGCTATCACCTGAGTGCGAACAGCATCTTCGACCGGGCATATTATTGTGTCTCCCATTTTTGTTTTATTTCTATACACTACCATCTGAGTTATAGCCATTGAGAGGCATTGGCGCTGCGAATAACCCGTCACAATAGCGAAAAACCCCATAATCGCCACAATGGAACGTTGAGGTATAATAAAAACTATATTTAAAAATTTAATTCGCAGTTCCGAAGCACAATGGAAATGAACGCGAACGAGTAACTAATACTTACACTTTGAAAAAGCAATACCACGCGGTGTTTGCTCGATGGGCTTCATCTTCTAAATGAAATCTTACGTCCGATCACGTTAAAAAAAAAAAAAAATAAATATAAAATAAATCAAAAATATATTCAGAATTGAAAATTCCTCGAGATCTCGCGTCCGCCGATGAACCGTTTGCAATTGCTTTTATATCCGCCCGGTTTTATTCGAGGCAATTTTTAAATTTTGGCCTCTTTTCCTTCTGATTTATTCCAAACGTAATTACATTTGATGATTTTCAATTTTTGCTGACATATGACAAAAAAGAAACGGAAAAACAAAAAAACAAGTAAGAAAATTAAATTCGGTTGGGACCGAATCTTTTATAGCCGTCACCGTTTACCCCAAAAAAAGGCAAAAAAAGTAAAAGAACAAAAATCCCATGCTCCATAGTGTCGAGGATGATTACTTTTTTTTTCAAAATAAAATATTTTGTCGTAGAGGCATTAGGCATGCGTTGTAGGCGTGTCCTTTGAAAAATTCATGTCAATTGCAGATTCTTTTGCAAATTTGTAGGCGATACACTTATTTTCCCTAACGGGACAATATTTCCCAGAAATATTGCAAAGAAACGCAAAGAGACAGATGGACAGCCGAAGGACAGACCATATTTAGGTAGGCATTCAAGTGTTGTAACTGGCCAAGAATTTGTATACTTTACGGAAGTTTTGGAGCTTGTTGCTTGTTTTGTTATCAAGGTATTGAAAATATAATTAAATTTTGATGCACTATACTAATGGCTAGACCTGGTCAATTTTTGTTGCACATTTATTGGCTACAGTTTATGAGTAATCAACATGAGCAAAAAAACAGTTTTTCTTTCACTTCCTTTGAAAAACCGAGATGTTCTCAGTTTATATGGTGCTGTGGGCGTGTCCTTCGACCGATTTGTCCCATTTTCAATACTAAGCTGCGTGCAAGAACTTTCAGGGTTTCTACCAAATTTGAAGTTAATAACTTCAACAGACGCACAGACGGTCAGACGGACATGTTTATATCGATTTACAATTTGGTGCTGATCAAGAATATATATATATATATACTTTGTGTGATCTCTGATGCTACCTTCGGGGCGTTGCAAACATTTTGAGAAAATGAATATACCACTCACCTTTCGGTCACGAGTATAAAAATTATTTGATAATGTCATTTAGGTTTTTGTAGCAAACGTCATTGACTATCGTTAATCACCGTAAACTGAACGCTGAGGTCGCTTTATGGTTTCCGAACATCGAGTAAACTCGATCGGAATTTAATTATGTTGCTCAACAACAAATTTCACGTGTACGCAGATCAGCGAATCATTAATAAAGAAAACGGGATATTTTCATTCGCATCACTTTGACACGATTGTGGCGAGGCATAGCCAAGTTAGACGTACATTTATTGAAGGAATATTGACATCCTCAAAACGACATTATATAATGTTATACTCTTTGAAACAAGCTCTGGTATTGTCCTGAAACTGAGACGGCTTACCTTGGCTTCAGTAAAGCTATTAATATATGCTCTGGAGTCTAATTCAATTTTCAGCATTCATTTGACGAATATTATAACTTCCTTTTTAAAAAGTAAATCATAAAATATTTCGCCACATCTTTCTTAAAACATATTCCTACGGCCTCCTTCAACTTTGTTCCTTCATTTTCATGTTGATGTTCAACTGTCAACGTCTTTTTGTTTTCCTAAGCACATGAGCACATTCAAAAAGTTTCAAGACAACTCAACTTCTCTTCTTCTTGAAGCTTTTTGAAACAAATTTACAATAGCTTCCATAGCTTAACATATGGTAGCCATTATCGTCTTAAGTTGTTTTCTTTCTTTTTTGTAATATGACCAAACATTCAGGGAACGTTTCCCATTAGTGTAATTCCTCAATGTGAAGAAAGACACAGAGATAGAGAGACGCCGGCAGCCTAGTGTGTGTGTGCCTAATCGTTAATTGTTATGTATTGCGGTTGACACCTGGCGACAGCCAATCTCCGCGATTCACAAATGCATTCCTGCTTAATGCGAGCAAAATGGCTAATCGCTAATTGATCTTATTCGGTCCCCTAGTCGTTCGACATTATTATGGTCGACAAAATAATAGGTCTCCCGGAAAACTATTTCCGTTCCGGTTACCACAAGTTTCAATAAGCTCTCACTTTTTGTCATGCAATTTATACGTACTGATCTAAAACGAAGATAAAGTGAGAGTCAATCCTGTATCCATGGCTACTGGTAAAGTTCATTTACACCACAGAACTTGGTATGAATTCCAAAAAGAAAGAAATGCTGTGGAAGCGTATCGAAATTAATCATCGAAATCATACAGGAGATTGTTCTAAGTATTTCAAATAAGTAGATTCGATTTTCGATGATACTGTCAAGATCATGTTGGAGCAAAATGCTTTCTATGCGGAAAGCTTTCTTTTACTTTAAAAACATACAGAATTTTTCGCTAAACCTAATATAAGTGATGGTTGTTAAGAAATGTTCTTTTAATTCTTACTCATTACCATTGAGCTATGTTGCGATTGTGGACATATCTCGAAATCTTTGATAGATTTAGACCTGTTGCGGTAGACAACTATTTGGGTTAATGCCATTGACAGAGATATGCGCATTGTGTAAGTATTTGTAATGGCCAGAAAGCACATCGTTGCCAAGATGTGACGCTGAGGTATTATGAATACTAAAATAATATTGGGTAAAATTTAAAGAAGGTTTAAAAGAAATTAAGAAAATAATAGTTACACTTTGATAATTTGATACCCAATTCCGTTTGCTCTTTTCCTTTCATTTCCAATGCAAAAAGTTTGTTCTTGTTACTATTACGTGTATACTAGAAAAAAAAAAACAACAATTTATAAAATTTTGTAGTCTTTTCAAAAGCAACGAAAAACTATTTGAAAAGCGTTTTTCATTTTCTGGAATCCAGAAAATCAACAACAGATGGTTGATTGCCTTAAGTGAAGAGGCTTCCTTATTTGCAGCTTGATTGTAAATGTATGTATGTACATAAACGCGACTTTTTTTACGCGATCTTTTTTGCACGATTTTGATTTAACACGATTCCCCAATAAAAATGAAAAAATTTTTTTTGCACGAATCCTGAAAACATTTCTTTTATAAATTTCAATTTTGACTTTCTTAGTGACTTGGTCTACAGCGGATAGTACCTGAATTTTATGACCATTTTTTTCTTTATCCTTCAGTATGTATTTTGTGCTCAGTTGGTAGGATTCAATAAAAAATTTCAATAAAGTTGCGCTAGTTATGGTCATTTGTTTCGTTTCTTGTTAAGTAGCAATGGATATATGCGAAGCTGGTCTGTACATCTAATTTCAATTTAAATTTTTATATGTTTTACTTCTGAACTGAGTTGTCACTACACTAATTTGATTTTTTTTTCTTTTTTGCAATTAATTGCAGTCTTAACTTTTTTTGCACGTTATGGAATATATTTTCAAATTTAACATATGTCGCATTTATTTTTTTACACGAAATATTTTCACAGTTTTCTAAGGAACGCATCTACCGAGTAAAAAGAGTTGCCTTTATATGTTTTTCGGGTTATCGCATCTGATCATTTTGCGTGAAGCGATCTTTCCCATGTTTTCCAATTCTTTTCTTATTTCATTTTATTTTCCTTTCATCAAGTTTTCGTATTAATATGTTCATGGATTTTGTTTATTTTTCAAATGAATTTGAGATGTAGGGCGCATTCATAATCTCGTAATGTGATGTAGATTTGCAGTTTGAAAGAAAAAATTGCCATATAAGGCGTCAAAATGCGTAAGTACAAAATATTAAAAAATATCGTGAAGACAACATATAAAAATACATTATGGTGAACAAATTAGGTGAAAATCGGACGAACAAGCAGAAGATAATCAATAAATCGCGTGCAAACCCCTACATGTGCATGAGGAGCTGTTCACTATGTTCAACAAACTTTCAAGGTCTTTGCATTAAGCTAACCGTACATTTCAAAAGATAAACATTACAACCATGTAATGTAAGTAAATAACAATTTACTTAGTGTTGTAGTGTACTTACTAATATAAGTAAACAATAATTTACTTACATTTTTTGTAGAAAGATTGTCTTTTTTTTTAAATTATATGCGTTGCACTTCTTTAAATTTTGTTTAACTTCTTAAGAGGGCAAGAGAACTTTTTTGTATAATTTCTTCTTATAAAATAAGAAAACTATTTTTGTGTAAAATATACATAAACACAAACAAAAATGTCAGTAAGTAAAAAAATAATATTTGGTTGCAATCGAATTTCTTGCTACTGTTATTCTATGCAAGTTTGGAAAAAAGGAAAAAGCATTGGGTGGGCGCGGCTGTTTTTTTCTATCTTTGTAGTATAATTTTGTGGAAATTCATATAGGGGGGTCCGTTGTCTGTTTTATGAGCAACAAGCAAAAGACTCAGAAAGCAAAGGTGTTCTCACTTCTGGTTGCATAAATGTCCGGGAGTTGTTGGCATGTTGTTTGACCTATTTGGGTTATTTGCGAAATCGTGTTCAAGTTTATGGGCGATATCTTCTTTGGTTGGGCAGGCGGACAGTTGAATGTACATATGGACATACTTGGCTGCATTCGAAATTTGAAACTGATCGAGACTTTATATACTTGATGGGGTTTTTAAAATTTGGAAAAAATGAAATATTGTTGCACTGTTATATATTGGATAGACGTGATCACTTTTTTCCATTTTTGTGCAGACACTGCAGCATCGTCCATAGAATAAAATTTTCCTATATTTATTTGCTACAGTTTCTATGTAATGATCAAAAAACCAGTTTTTTATTTCTTTTGAAAAACAGACGTGGTCTCAGTTTACGTAGCTCTGTAGGCGCGTCCATTTGGAATAACATACTGTACGCAAGAACTTCCAAAGTTACTGTCAAATTTTGTGTCGATAGTTTCATTTTCGCGGTCAGGAGAATTGTTATAACAGATATTAAACAAACGGCCAGACGGACGTGTTTAAATTGATTCAGAATTTAAAGCTTATAATTTGTGGAAACTCTGAAGCTTTCCGTAAGGCGTTGCAAACGTTTCGACGAAATGAACATATTCCTCTTCCTCTTCGGTGATGGGTACAAAAAGAAAGCTAATCCAAAGCTATTACGTTTCTTAATTTTTTTTTTTGATTATTTCATTTTTGATTATTGTTTGACTTTTGTAAAAATTTTTTTTCAGTTCGGTTTTGAAATTTCCAAATATTATTTACTTAAATTTATCGAAAAATTTCCAAAAAAAAAAATTAAATTTTCAAACTTCTGTATTAATGGCTTAAAAAATATTCAAAAAACTTCATTAAAACTTAATTAAACCAACAAAAAGAATAGAAGCTTAAAGACCCTCTCTATGGTAAATCATACATTAACACAATGCCTGCATGGCTGTGGGCAATTTTGGCCGGAGCAATGACGTCTTTATTGGCCATGTCAAAGATAGGTACTAGATCTAACACTTGCTGCGATTTTGATTGCGAAGATGCTGGTGCTGATACAACAGTACAGGAAGGTAATACATGATTTATAAACGTCATATTTTGAATGTCTACAATCTATGCCAATATTAAGGGGACACCATGGGTGAGTTTCCGGGGCAAATTAAAGAATTATATCGCAGACCTTTTATGGAAGATTCTAAAAGCGATGCGCATATACTTTCCGTACCCGCTAATTTACAACAATTTATATACAACGAAAAAGGGGAAAAGCTTCGTCTACGCGATGCCGACTTGCGCGCGCAATTTCCTAATAACTATTTAGATAATCAAACGGTTCAATCAACGGAAGAACGTCGGGATAAATGCCTTCCTATTGCCCGAAGAGACGATCAGAGTAGAAGAGCACGTCGCCAATGCTGTACCCCTCAAGGGAAGTACTGCGATTTCTCACAGAAACAAAAATCACTTCGCCTATCGCCGCAAGCACAACAACTTACTGCACTCCCACGTTCCGAGCTGGCGTCGTCGCAGAGACAGGAAATTTCAATAGAGGATTCAGCGAAAACATCAGAATCTCCGTATCGTGGCATTGAAAGTATGCCGGGCAACGTAGTCGCTTCTCGTGCTGGAAAATTGGATGCTGTTTTTCCGCATCGAAGAATTATAACAAATCCAGAAACGTCTGAAAATCTAGGCTGCGGTGGCGCCTGTGCGTTAAAATGTCAATATCAATGTGAGCACCCGATCAGGCCACATCCCGAATCGTCTGAAACCCCAAAATGCTGTGGCGCGTGTGGTTTAAAATGTCAATATCAATGTGAGCAACAGGTTGGGCCGCATACCCAAGGCTTGCGACCGAAAAGATATACAGCAACTACGGGAAGTGTCGGCACATGGTCGCCGCAAGGCGGTTGCCCTTATTCTCGCATGCCAGCACAACAAAATCTTAACGTTACTGGACAAAGTCCGCAACAAGGAGCTCGGTTACGAAATGCGCGTTCATTCTCACCAACCCAGCGAGTTCCAATTCCTCAAAACGTATCACAGCGAAGACAAATGTCACATCCCGAATTATCGCAAAAGGGGCAACTCTTACATAGACTTGCGAACATAAATGCAAAACTGATAAAGCTTACGGAAGGTACGGGAGGGGCTTTAGTACCACAAGAGAGACGTGTTCGGGGTCGATATACGCAAAATTACCAAACAAGAAATTGTCCGCGGAGAAATTACGGAACCATATATCCTGGCTATCGGAAAGACGTTCGTGCAAGAGTAGACAATTTGCTGAGTGGCCTAATTTACAGAACAGGGTTCTGCATACATGTGTTAAGCGACGTAGAGCGTTTTATACGTCACTTACAAACACAGCTCCGGAATATCTAAAGCAACTAAAGTAATCAATATACAATTCATTAGGCGTGTCGAACGTTTGGCGTCCAAAAATATTATAGTCAAGATCCTAGAAAAGAGATTTAGAAAAAATTATACTATCATGTTTGATGAAATTGTGAATTATTCTCCCTTCAAAATTTATTCCATATAATACAAATTAAAACCACTTTGAAAATTTCGGGTAATTGCCAGCATTTTTAATTACTCGAGCGAGCGTACGCAATTATTGCTATCATCATCGCACCCCAGAATAAGAAGATATTAAGGTCTCCTATTTGCTATTTTATTGTTTTTATATTTTTTTGATAATTATTTTAAATTATTGGGCGACTTTTTTTCTTTATTTAACATAAACATTTACAAATGGATTTGTTTCTATCTTTGTTTCTGGAAACTTGGTTTCTTCAAAGAGGAGAGAACTTAGAAATTTAGCTTAAGTAATATTCGTATTCATCATTACGACTGGACCATTAAAAGATTGTATCTCGCCGGATGTGAACATTGTGCACAAAAACCATACCAAAGAACGTACATTCTGCATAGGGCCCTGTAAGATTATATATAACTTATTTACGATATGTGGTTGCATTTTAGATCTTACTTATATTTACCGGTTGTGTTATAAATTCTTCTAAAAATGGTGCAATTAAATTGCTTATAGAACCCAAACTATTCGAGATGGCCATCAAAGTGCCAGCGTATCTGGGGCTCATATCCAAAGAAGTTAATCGCACACCAGCATAATAAGCCCCCACTGCACTTATAGCACAATTGAATATATTGCTAAAATCGCTCTGTTCGTTACACATTAGGCACGATGAGAAATTTGAGCAAATTTTCGGTCCAAAGGCAGCTTAAAAATACCAAAACAATTATCTTGATGATGACGAATAATCATCTATTTAAGATCACCTTACCAATTAAAGTCATAAGCTTACGACTTTCGGTAGTATCTAATATGTTTTCATTGACCAGCATATCACCTATAACACCCGATATACACGAGATAACCCAATTCAACGCAAAAGGTGTCAAAGTTTTCAGACATGAGCAGAAATTGTTGCGAAAATCGATAGCCAGGCCACCGTCTATTAAATGACGAATTTCGCTTACCCAAAATGTTTGACTCCAATCGTGTTGTATATTGGCAGCAATTAAAGCCCACATTGGACCGTTTGTGAAAATTTCTCTCCACGGCGGGGAGAAAGTGGGCACAGCTATTACATTTGAAACACCGGAATCATATGATGGCAATAAAGATGGAACTGGTGATAAAAAAGCTCTTGATGCACTTGTTGTTTTTGATGATGTAGATATTAATGCCGTACTCAATCCGGTCGAATCAAAATTTGTTTCAAATTGTTTTAATTTATTGATGGCAGTGCTACCAATTGATTTTCTTAGGTAGGATCTTTCTGTTTCTTTTATATATGGATTTGACTCGGGATCGCTGTAACAGAGTGTTATCTGTAAAAAAATGCATAAATGTTCACCAAAGTGGACAAAAAAAAAAAGAAGAAAATACCGAAGCGAAAATTACTTACGAAACAAACGAACCACAGCAAAGCGCATACACCAAAGAAATAGAAAATCAAAGACCATTCGCAATATGGCATTAGAATTGCTGTCATAAGATTAGCCATCAATATGCCAATGTGGCCAGCGCTTAAGACAAACGAGCCTAAAGTACCGCGCTCTCGTGCCGGTACCCACTCTACCATCATAACATTTAGAGCCGGAAATAATGGACCCTCACTTAGGCCCATCAAAAATCTTATACTAATCAAACCCTTAATATTGCAATAATGAATAGCCAACGGCGTAAGGATGGTCAGGAAAGCGGTTACGGCCACAGATATTGCTAGAACCCATTTGCCTCCGTAACGTTCGGCCAGTAAACCACCAGGAACATGAGTTATTATATAACCCATGTAAAATGATATCATTACTGCCGTACGCACTTGTCCCGTTACATCGAGATTACTTTTTCTTTTTGCCTCCGCTTGAAAGTTGGACTCCTTCGAAAAACACTTCCAAGCTGTAATTTGTTTTATGCAATCTTCGCCTAATAAATTGCGAAAATAATTCAAATAGGCAGGCTGTGTCTCTTCGATTTCAACCTTCGCAACCTTCGCTGGCAAAATCTTTGGTAAAACAATATCCATGCTGTGGCGCATTATGAAAGCATTGACTATTGCCAGGAAGCCAAATATACAAATTATTACTCGTTGCGGTAACGTAACGTCTAACGAAATTTAAAGTAATGAAAAAAATGAAAGAAATTGAGAAGAAGTTAAGAGCATACAATTGACTGTAGTTGAGATCCAACATCCTATATCCATTTGGAGGTTCTTTCATCTAAAATTATTCTTATACACTACAAAATTTTGAGGGATATTTGCTTTAGCTGATTCTGGAAATGTTTTTATTTTTAAGTCCGCTGTTAAATTTTCATTAAATATTCATTATTAAAAATTTTCGTAAAAAAAGAAATTAATTTTTCTTTTTTTTTCTTTTTTATTCGCTTCCTTAACAAATACTTTTCCCTAACTCAGCAAAGCTACAAAATTACAACTTATGAAATAAATGACACGCTAAACTTAACAGAGTGCTTCGAATAGAAAACAAAAAAAAAAAAACAAAAAAAAAAGGAATAAATCGTATTTTTTTTGCCTTAGTGTCAGAAATGCGCTTAAAAATTTCGAAAAATCGAATTCCTATGAGTAAATTTTTTCCTTGCATAGACAGACATAGAGAACGAGTTTATTGAGGTAAATTGGATTATCATAATTCATTATGAAGGTATATCTAAAGCACAAGAAAACAAGACAGGCAGATTGACGGACCGACGGACAAGCTTAAATCGATGTAAAAGTCATTTTGAAACGATCCGCAAATGAGATATGTAATAAAAAGGCCTTGTGGGAGTTGCATGTATACGTACAGGCTAAATATAAACCATATACCACGGCAGCGTAGGGTACAGCAATGAAATAAAAACTGACGCAGAACTCTGCTTTATTTACATGAACTTCAGAGAAGTTTGAAAAGGTCGCCTTCGAATGGATATTAGAAGCGATTCCTGAGGGAGCAGTATATAGTAATAACGGATATCTATGTGAGGTTTAATGTCCGCACCTGTCGTGAAGCCTTAATCAGACGGGTTGCCCACAACCATTGGCAATCACATTCAGTTGATTCAGGACACCCCAGGGAGAAAGACAATCCCCATCATAAATTTTTTACGTCGCAGTGATCCATTTTGATAGAAACGAGTTTATGTCGTGGATGTCTCGGAAACTAGACCGAGTGGACAAAAATCTGACATAGTTATGTAAGGCTCTTTCTATATAAATAAAAGTCTTTAATTTTGGAATTTTGCTTGCTTTAAAATCATTTTTTTCAAGGTCATATTGACCCATATGGTAGTTTTAGTGTTAACGTAAATGAAGTGGATAGAAAAGTTGCAAGAAGCTTTTTTCTTTAGATTTAGACTTTTATCTAGTTCATTGAGGATGAGAGTAATTTTCATGCAAGGCTGGCAAATTTTTTCTTTGTGAACTGAACAGAAAATGATACGGATTCCAAAAAAAATTTGCACTATCCTTACATAGCTTGTTTGCACGTGTTACAAATGTTTTGATAGAAAAATGAAATTATGTTACACTAATTTTTGTGCCGGAACTAGAGGCTTCTCTATAGAGAATACGCGCGCAGCTTTATAGTCTTATCTGGTGTAGTCTGTGAGTAATGAGTAAAAATCATCTTTTGTTCTCATTTGGAAACAGGGTATTGTAGACGTCTCTTGCGAAAGATTTCCGATACCAGTCTATGTGCAAATATCTCCAATATCTCTGCAAACTTGAAATTTGAATTGAAGTCCAGGTGAATGTTTACAACAGACATTACATAGACAAACGGACGGACATGCTTAAATCTATTCAAAATGTGATGGTGATCAAGAATATATATACTTTGTAGAATCTCCTCCTGACTGTTGGAAACGTTTTGTCAAAGTGATTATACCCCTTACAAGCGGCAAATATTGTGCCGACTTTTATCGAAATCGCGCTTCGCAACTATTGCATTAGGCGAGGGAGATCTATATATACATTCTCGATCAGTGCGGAATGCACATAAATGGGCCTGTCCATTTGTCTGTCCGTAGCTCTTTTTAGGAATACGATGGATGATGGATATAAAAAATTCGGACACAGCCGAATGCGATAGATTCTTATCTATGTATAAATAAATATAAACTATAAATAGCTTTTATTAAAAACGTTAACATTTATTATAATATACGTATTTGTAGAGTTTAAGTACTTGAACTAACTAACTTAATAAAATGTATCACGTAACGATATCACAAATTCTTACTGTGAACTTTTCATTGAAATAAATAATAAATGATCTAAATAATTGAACTAAATTAGCGGGAAGACCATAAATGCAATACTGTTATTTTTTTAAAAGCTTAGCAACCGACAGTATGCGTCTAGCTAGTGCTTTTGTTTTTCTTTATCAGAAGACTTTCCACGTTCTTCTGTATCATGATCTTTGCGTGGTGGAGGATCATTAAATTCTTGCACTTCACCGGAGGCCCAAATACAATAAATGAAAGCAGTTACGCAGAGAACTCCGAAAGCTACCCAGAACACAGTGCGCCATTCTAATAGGGTTGCCTTCAAGTTGAACAAGAATAAAATATGTTTTTCTTTTCTTTTTTTTTCAAAACACAGTAGAATAAATTTTAACTTACATTTGGTGTCATTACACCCACTAAGTACGGTGTTATTACACCAGTAATGGCTCCAATACCGTTCGTTATGGCCATTAGAGTGCCTGCGTAGTTCGGACTCATGTCGAGTGGACTTAGTTTCATGCCAGCGTAAAAGGCGCCCATTAAACCCATGCATATTGTAAAGAGTACGACCACAGCCAGGCGATCACAGCCGGCATAGGAGGCAGCCACCATAAATATGGCCGGTCCAAAGGCCGCTAAATAAAATTTTGAATGGATTTTGAACATAAAAAGTAAGCAAAAATGAAAAAGGGCTCACCTATGCCGGTCATCATCTTTCTAGTATTAGTTATATTTAAAATATTGCGTGTTATTAGCCAATCGCCGACAAAGCCCGAACCGATCGATACAATCCACATCATAATGTAGGGCAGTGATGAATAAAGTCCATTTGCTTTTATAGAAAACTGCATGACATCTGACATATATTTTGGTAAATCTGTTACCATTATATAAAAGCCCCAGTCATGGCCAATTTGTGCACAAACCAACGCAATCATAGGTACGCTAGTTAAAATAGCTTTCCAGGGAGTAGGCGCCAAGTTTTCTTTACGACCCAAGCTACCCAATTCTTTGGCCAAATACTCGCGTTCACTTGGTTTGATATAGGGATGAATAGTGGGATCATTAAAGCATAAGAAACACTAGAAAGTTTCGAAAAAATATTAAATTTTCTAAAAAGTAAAAGATTTAAATGTCACTTACAAAGAATATGAACCACACCACGCCCAAACCGCCAAATATATAAAATACTATGGGCCAATCGAAAGCATCTAAAAGTACGCCAGATAAGAGATTACCCAAAATTGTGCCCACTTGGCCGCCGCCTAATACTAAAGCACCAAGTTTGCCGCGTTCGTTAAGTGGCACCCATTGGGCCAATAAAACGCTTAACGCAGGAAAGGTAGTTCCTTCTCCCAAGCCCATTAATATGCGAACGATTATCAAAGCCGTAGCACCTCCACTTTTTATAGCCACTGGGGTAATCAATGTAAAAAAGGCCGTTGATAATATGCCCAAAGATAAAGTCCATTTGCCACCGAACTTCTCGGCCAATAAGCCCCCCGGTATATGCGTGACAATATAACCGATATAGAAGGAAGATAGTATAAAACCTTGTAATTCCTCTGACCACTCGTAGGTACCGCCGGTCTAAAGTGACAATAGAAGAATTACAATTTTTTTTCGACAAACCAAAAACTTCGAATGCGAAGAAGCTTTACCGACGTTCCATGGTCCATATCGTCTGCAAGACAAACTGCTGCCTCACCGTCAATATCTGTATGGTTTTTCTTCACAACCAATTCCGTTATGGCTATTGATAAACTGATACGCATTGTATAAGCATTCAATATGGCTAAAAAGCCCATTATAGCCAATATAACGCGTTGAGGTATAAGAAAATCTGAAAAGAAACGACGAATTTCATGTTATTATTATGATCCGCAACAAGAAAAGAGTAGTGAATAGAAAGGAATTAAAACAAATGAAAAATAGCCGAAGTGAAGACTGGTAGAGGGAACACTTGACAATCCTTACTACATTCCATAAAACCTCCATGAAGCATTTTTACATTGTTTTACAGTATTAAAGTAACTAGAATTTTTTTTTGTTGGCAAGAATCTAAGGATAGCACAAGCTTTCTTTCCAGAAATTAAGTGCATAGAGAAGTTCGTAGCGGTATGAAAATTGAAAAAATTTCCTCTTTCTCACTTATCACATACAAATTTGCTGTGTTATATAACAAAGAATTATAATATTGTCTTTTGGCAATGCCACGCCGGCATCATAGCTACATATTATGATTTCGATAATAAGCTTGTCTGTCCGTCTGTCCATCTGACTATGTCCATATATTTTTATGTTGAACATGCAAGTTGAAATTCTTAAGATATTTTAATAAAATTTGGTACACTATTGTGCTTTAGGCCTATTTGACCTATATTCCGTAGGGCCCTTTGGACCTTCTTCTCTTGAAGAAGTTGTTAAAATAAGAAAACATTTGCAATCTTTAAAATATCGCGATAAAAATCACTAAATTAATGTGAAATATTTGGATTGTAGGGGAATCATGTTCGTCCACTTGTCTGCCTGATGTCTGTCACTACACTAACTTGTTGCGGGCCGCATACGCAGATCACATTTTTTCACAATTCTTCAGAACTTCATAGCTAATTTTACAATTCATATGTTATTTACATGCTTCATCTTTGGTAACGGTAACTGAATCCTTTATGCGATTGACTTGCAATTTTAACGTGAAAATTTTACTAAAGATAATGTTAAGACGTAGCTTGATATTCCGAACTAAAAGCTTTCAAAAATTTTGAATTTCTTATTTTTTGAAGCAAGTAACGAAATAATTTTGAATTCTTTATTTTTAGAAGCAAGTTAGGAAATTATATGTTTTCTACTAAAGGTGGTGAGACTCTCTGACTATGGTAGGAAATAGTACTTAGTCCAATCTTTTCCTCAAACGGATAGAAAAAACTAATCGAATTTCTATTTCCTCTAATCTAACAATATATATATGTATATTAGAGGGCCTCCTACACCTGTGCTGTTAATATGTTCCCCTGCCTTATATTCATAATAAACCGATGCCGCATTTTAAAATCAATTCAAACTTTTTGTTAATAGATTTATTTGTTGAGTAGAAATTTTTCAAGTATTTAGCATCATATGCAAATTATGTGCAAGCAGAGCCAGCCGTACCGTGCTAAAAAAGAAATCAATTTTATTTACTTGATTTTACTTCACGAATTAAGTATGTAATTTTCGAGATAATTTGCATAATTATATAAACAATTGATTTTACAATCAAAGATCATTTATCAAATATAATTTCAATCTTATTAAACTCTGACGTTTTAAAATTACTCTAAAGCTTACTTCTAGTATTGCTAGTATGCTAATAAATATAAATTATGTACAATTTGCAGAATTGCTTCGAAAAACTTGCTAATAAATTAATTACACAAAACAAAAAAAAAAATTTGTCTAAGCTGCGCTAACTAACAAAAAATGTAATCAAATTCTTAGATAAAAATAAGTAAAAACTATCTCGGGCCAGGCAGAGCCGTCCATTAAATGCCCTACATCACCCTACAATAATTATTCATCTAATTTTTCAAAATAAACCGCTATATAAGAAATGGTCGAACAAGTGTCCAATTTAAACCATTTTTGATAATGCCTTTCGGTCAAAACCCGTAAGTGTACCAATTTTCATCATAAATATCTCGAAAATTACGATCTGCAAGTTGTATACGAAAAAAAAAAAAAGAAAAAACGGACGGACGAATAGAAAAACAAATTTCTATGACTCTGAACCAATCGGTCTAATTAAAAGTGGGTCTTAAGCTTTTCTATATTAAGCTTTACCGCTTGTTAGATATGTCCGCACAAACTTGGTATACATATAGTGATGTAGGGTATAAGTATGTCTTTGAAGATGAATTAGAACGGATTGAATATGAATAACTATATATAAAAGATTCTTCGCTGATTATATGTTAGATTATATTCAACGCGGATGGAAGTCCATGAAATATTTTCACACAAAAGGCAAATCCGTTTCTCTTACATAGCCTTCGACCGCAACGGTATATTGACTGTAAAGTTATCTAACTATGCTGATTTGTTTTTTTCTTTTCGGTCTGTAGTCGATGCTATGAATTTAGATCAGGCATGGGAAACCACCGGCCCGTTACGTTTAAAATTTCAAATAATTCAATTTGTTTGCACTTGACAGTACTGCAAATGCATCGCTCACTAGCGACGCAGCTTTTCAACTATCATCTAGGTTCGACCTTGAAATATTTATTTACAACTAAATGAGTGACAACCAGGTGACAGTTTAGAAGCAATTCTTCGAACACCTATTCACAAATTATATCCTAATTATGATCAGGGATATTCATAAAAATCTGTTCTGTTACCCGACGCGATTTGAAAAAGAAAATTGTCACTTTGATGAAAAATTTTTCCTCCCCCAATATAGACGATGTCTATTTTCAACAGGACACCACTCGTGAAACAATGGCGTTTCGATGTGATTGATTTAAAAGGATGTCGTTTGTTAAGAGATTACATATCTACACGCACAGACTTTTCGAGTCAATTGCATGTTATTCTAAATTAAGTTATTTTTGTCAAACAATTCTGATAACTTGTTTTTTTTTTTTTGAAAAATTAACACGTTCGCGTACGGTTACTGCATGTGCTGTACTTTCGTTTTGCTCTGGTGGGTTAGAATCGCATATGCAGTACATTTTGTTTGGACTAACCGAATACTCAGAATTATGGGGAAATTTAGAGGGAATCTAATAGAATCCGATTGCCGTCGTCCTATTGTCAATATTAATATCACTGACTGATTAAAATCACTGCATAATAGCAAGATATAACCGCATCTAAAATTTGATTGATCTTATGCGAATTGTTAAAAAAAAAATCTATAAAGACTATGCTTTTTGTCTATCGAAAATGTATATCAAATATAGTTCACTTACCTGTTAGCATTGACATTGATTTTTAATACGTTGTTTTAAGTTAAACTAAACGTTTATTCTCGTATATGAAATTCAAATGCATGCATATATAAAGTTTACTGACGTATATTTTACTACGTGTTTACTTCCTGTGTGCTGTTGAACGTGCTTGAATTTCATAATCATAAACATTTAATTAAAGCATTTAATTAATGAAAAGTTCGAAAAACTTTAAATCAATTCAAACGTATAACGTTGATGTTATACGATATTTATAAACTAGTAGTCGCTTCATAAATCTTTAATATTTATCTGATACACTATGTAGTATACTGAACAATTCAAGCTGTCACAATGACTTTTGCCAAGATAGTATTTATGACTTTGAATGATTATTTCTAAATAGAGCTGTCAAGTTTTTCAATTTGTTAATCTTTTAAAAATTCAACGAATTTTTTATATCTGTTATCGGAGAATTACGGTCAATTAATTCTGTCATCTATCTATAATCGATGTTTGAGGAATCACGTAAGCCTGTGTGTAAAATATCTTCCTTATTAACGATAGGTAGAATGCGTTCGAGCTAAATCTTTACTAAATAGCATAGCATAGCAGTAGGGTTTTGCCAAAAAATGTTGTATAGGATGCTGGTAGTTAACTTTTAATTGACGCAGATTTGGACTTTATTAAAACAACATATTGTTTATTGGAGGATTGAAAATGTTTGTGCGTTATCTGAAAGTAGTCAAGTTTTTATATAAATTTGTCCCACACCTATTAAAATAATTCTTTTGTCTATTTAAAGATTGCAATCATTTCACATCAAACGGCACTTGCCCACAAGTGAGTTATAAAACGATGTTTGTTATGCATTCACACAAACCGTAATAATGTGTAAGGTACATTGATGGATTCGTTAAACGTCTCTCATAAATTGATTGACCGATATACGAACTTAGAACTTGGAACAAACTTTCAATCAAGTTTTTATACTTTGGACCACACGCGCTGCAACGATATATTAATTTAGCGCTGATGAATGCAACATGCAGAAGAGTTTTGTTACACTTTGCGGTTCAGAATCACTTCCTGCATTGAGCAAACCATGTCTGTCCGTCTGTCCATCTATCCATTTTGTTTTTTTTGTATTTTATCTAGAGGGCGAAAAATTTAGTACAATGGCCTCTCTTCGCGCAAGTACGAACACTAACGGCAATTGTTCGCATCGGATCACCTTCTGAACACTTCTAATATAACATCTGTTCGATGCATGAGAAAGGTGAAAAGTACAAATACTTGAGGGTTCTAAATTCATTTGAAGGATTTGGATTGGATTGGGGTTAACTTTTTGAGCCCCTTACCTTATAACTGTTCGCATCGGATCACCTTCCGAACACTTTTAAAATAGCATCTCCTCGTTGTATGAGAAACGTGAAAAGTACAAATACTTGAGGATTCTAAATTCATTTGAAGGATTTGGGTTGGATTGGGGTTAACTTTTTCAGCTCCTTACCTTATAACCGACTCTACGAAACCTGAATCCTTATATGGAAAAAAATATCACCTTTGTGTATTTCATGACGAGAATTGCTTCATAATAACGTTTTGCTGCTGGGAGCATTCTTTAATATGTTGGGTCTCATGAAACTTATGTCTTCACACCAAAAATAATTTATACCTTTTGGTGAATTAGTACGAAAAAAGAACAAAGTGATATAGCGTGTCTATGGTCCGCCTTGTCCGACTATAATATTCTTACCGCCTTATTTAATTTTCTCATGTTCGCAACCGCGAAGTCTAGCCTGTACAATTATTTATGAGATGAGGTTGTCAGATATCATAAAATTATTCCATATACGACATACGAATTAACATAATAAATAGAGAATTATTTCACACACGGTATCAAGTTTCCGCTCTTCGATGCAGTCAAATATCTTAGTGATCATAGCTACTGCTAGCTATTCAATCTGAGTCAATCACAGTTTTCATCTTGATTTTACAAAAAACGACTTTAGCAGATCGGGTTGAAAACCCATTCATTCCTTAATGTATTTATAGCCAGCATAAGAATCATGTCGTTGTGTATTGACGAAAAATGTTGGCATTTTTTTATTTGACGATTGTATGGCAGTTTTTAATGGATTCATACACATTTTCATCTAGCGGATTAAGGCTTCTGGCGAATTTTAATTCTTTTTCTTAATAATAGGGGACTTTTCAAGAAAAATGACTTTGAATTTCAGCTCCTTAAGCGTTACAAATGCAAACAATTTGAAAAGACTCATGCGTGCATTGATCGCGAATACATTGCTCATTAATTTATTCACATTTATCAAAAGTCAAAGTTAGACTCTTTGAGAAACGCTTACGCGTCAGTCAAGTTTATATTTTTAGTTTCAATATAAGTCTTTTTTCCCATAGATTGAACTATTAGAGTGTTACTGTTTGGAGTGTTTGCAAACTTTTATTTTTTTGTTTTACTCTTAACATTGAATTTAGTTTTAATGTAGTGTTTTTATTTAGTTTTTTTGTTTTTTTTTTTTTCAAATATATTTTCATTTCGTTAATGCATTGTAAAATGAATGTTATGTGAGCGGTTGGCATAGATTGAATATAACACGATTCACTTGATTTATTTTTTACTATTTTATTTCAGGCAATAGATATAATTGAATAGGAAAAAACAAATTAACAATATTAAGGTAAAACACCTCTATGAAGGCAATCACATTAACTCAATTATAAATTTGCGATATTGTCGTAATTGTACATACAATGTATGCAATGAAATATGTTTTATTCCGTAGTAAATTGAAATTTATTAATAAGTTGATGCGTAAATGAAGAAAGAAAATTTGCGAACAGCACGCACTGGAAGCATATCAGACTTATTTTAGTTTACATAATTTCACCGCAAACAAATTAAGTTTTTACAAAGAGTATTTCTATTGCTTTTGTTGCGTGGTTTCCGCTGAGATCCCAATATCTCTATTTGATTGTATGAAAGTCGTTTAGTTTAAGTCGATAATGTTAAATATAGCTTTCAGACTTGCGTGTTGCTAAAAGCGCGTATTAGAGAAATTCTTCGCTAAATTGAGTTAAACCTTAAGAAGGTAGTAAGAAAAATGGTTAGTTGGCGAAATTGAAAAGTGTCCTCGTCAACACATTTGCATGTTTTCCGAATACTTTCCAAATTTTTATTATCAAAAATTAACGCAAGGATTTCATAATCTCTAGCAAGACAATTTCCAATTCTCAATATAAATGACTGCCGAAAAAATTACGATAATAACGATCCTATCCAAAGATTGTGCAGGCAGTGTGTTGAAAACTAGAACGTGATTAATTTTGGTTGCGTGAGTAATTCTGTCCAAAATAATCAAGCACTTGAGTACGTTACGCGGAAGGATTTTGTGCAACTGATGTCAGTGAGAACTCATTTTAAGCATGAATAGGTCCTCTACGCCGATGGGGAATGCGTGGCCGTAATAAATGAAGAAAGAAAAATCAATTACCGATCTCTGAGATTAACTGAATTGATTGAGTTATGTCCGTTTATTTGCGAAATTGAAAAGTGGACTTGTATGGTCAAGAAAGACGGCTATAATAATGAAGAAATTGAGAAGAAATCAGAGAAAATGTAATGGGAACACAGACATGTTTCGGTCGTTTGACAAAAGATGGCCCCACTAGAGAAGGTTTTGTTGAAATTATCAGATATGAAACATAATATTATTAGTTTGATCATCTGGTAACAACTTGGTCTTGAAGTATTGGAGACTCCGCATCAAATAATTTTTTCCCTGTAAAAATGTCAAGTTTTGTGCAGGGAAGGTTTACTTTTCGTGTTTAGTTTAAGGGAGCAGATTAGGACCATTAACATCGACGATAAAGCTGAATATCAATGGCGATGAAATCATCACTAAGGCGCGTTGCCAACAACAATTGATCCAATTGAGCCAAGAAACGAGAATGATAAGCCGTGATATCGTCATGATATCGTGAGTTTTCTGTGTAAACAAATACGGCCCCATGTAGAAAAACTCGTTCAGAAAAGAGCTGTTATCAGCACATGTTACTTCTTTCGATTATCACTTTCCAAACGATGGTTTGACTGAGAAGCGTATCATGTGAACATAGTAAAAATTGGTTCGATTCGTGGACAGCCTCAAAAGAGGGGAAGCTTTTCCGTCTTGGTATCCGTATGCTACCAGAAAGGTGGAAAAAAGTATCGGCTAGAGGATGGACGGACGTACCTTTTTTTCAATACAAATTTCTAATTTTTGATAGAAAATAACGCCAACTCATCTGTTCTCCTACTAGAAATATTATAAACAAAATTGTGCAGAAAGAAGCATTTACAAGGAGGTTAAGAGTTAGTACTAACCAAACTAAAGTTAGTAAAATAATTTGAAATTTTTAAACATGGATTGTTTTCGTAATGTTTATATTTTTTTCTCGGTATTTTATCAAGTTATTAAACCTAACTTTGTAAGTAGACAAAAAGAAGTTTCAACGGCATTTACAAATTATTCTTGGTCAGCAAAGTTATGCATATGTTAGCAACTATTTGCGGTTTTTTTAGTTCAAAAACTATCATTCAATTAGGGAATGTCCCTTATAGGAGTAATAGGATTATGGCTACGGAGAAGAGGCGAAGAGAAGGAGATGGTTCTCATACAAAAAAATATAATCCCCATACACTTTGGCATAGCCGAAGGGATAAGAATTGCGACTGTCATGTCGGTGGTCGTGCGTTCGAATTTCAGTGCGGTAGACAATACTTTGTAAACAGCTGTATATATAGCTACTTTCACTTACATTCGTTTATTGATACCTTAAGTCTGAAAATGTTGCATATAGTTGTGACCGATATTCTTCGCTGTAATATCAAAACGGTGCGGTTAGGCTTAAAATCATTTGTTAATACCTTAAGCTTTAACAGTATTGTAAGAAAAAGAAAACAAAAATCTTGTACTTTGAATTTTGCTGCGTTTTTAATCGACGATCCTCTCTATAATGGCGTAATTTAAGTCATCCCGATATTGTTGCTTAATTCGGTTGAATATTTATTGTAGCCAGCAATGAATAAAAAAAAAAAAATGCACCTCAGATTTTTTGCGCTCTCGTAAGGCACAGGAACTCAAGCAGCGAAGAAAATGTTGCAGTTGGAGGCAGAAAAGTTAGTGATAGCTTGCGAGTGTTAATGAAGCGTTGCTTCTAGCAAGGGCTATCTTTCAGACAAAGAGTGATTGCTTGCAGGATCTCGTTAAATTAGAATCAGTGTCAATGCATCCACTCCGGAAATTCGAAACTTAATAGAACAGTTTTATAAGACACGAAAGTATATCCGCAATGTTTATTGCTATGGCGGCATTGATGAACCATACTTTTTGCAACAAGCGAAGCAGTGACAATCAATGCCATATTTCGTGCCTAGGGTTGCATGGAATCATTTAAAATTACATATATATATATAGACTTACGTTGGAGAAGAAGTTTGGCTACCTCAAGCAAGGCTACCTCAACTACGCTTAACTTGATTTTTAAATTTTCTTAATCAATCTTTTTACACTCTACAACACTTGTGGTACAAGGATATCCGTCTGCCCTGTTCTGCCCTGTTATCTATCTTGTGTTCTTGTGTTCAATCTACAGATCGCAATTTTTAAGATATTTGAAATATAGAAATTTGATAAGCTGATCTGGTTTGTCCCAAGGATGAATAGTGTTGAAATTGGTTTGGTTCAGCACCACTTTTTCGATCACTTCCCCTAAAAAATGTTATTTTGAAAAGTACAAAGAGAACTAGTGTAGGGTATTTAATGACGTGGCCGCGGCCTATTACAGTGATTTTACTTACTACTACATCTATCTATTATTGATCGAATAAAAATTAACTGTAGACTGATTTATGGCTATTCTAGTATAATTTATTTATAACTCACTCATTTGTATCTTTCGAGCAAATTTACTGCATGCTCAGTACACAGAATTTCAATTTCTGAGTAAAATTGTAAAAATCCATCTAGTCACGTGATTGTTTTACTTGACATATTAATTAATATGAAACTGAATATTTAATTGTATTACTATTTAATCGCTGATATGCGCGCCTTACTGCGAAAAATTAAGAATTCCATAAAATAACAATGAATACGTTTGATGGTTTTTTTTTTCTTTTTTTTTTTTTTTTTTGCATTATTTTCCCATCGGAATTGTATTGTAATAATTAGCATTGTTGTAATAGTAATAAAAGATAGTAATCTTTTGTTGAAGTTGAAAAGTAATTATAGTGACATTTAGAGTTTGGTAAAATTTTTAGCGCACGATTATTATTATTATTATTATTTATTATCGTAATTATATGTCTTAATATTTAATACAAGTGATTGTTTAATTGCTTTGTAAGCGGAGAAATAGATTATTGTACCAGTTGATTGCCTGAAAATATTAACTGATAAAATTCTAAACATACGAGAGAACACGCCATAATTTCCTTATAAATTAATTAAGACTTTTAAATGATAAGCAACGGGAAAATATACCTTTATACTTCACTATCACTTCTGGTGCAAGGGTATATTAAGTTTAGGCAGCAGTGTGTAGTACTCTAGCGAACTTGAGATGCCTTTTATTTCACCAATCGATTGTATCGATTTAAGTTTGTCTGTCTGTCTGTCCAGTTTTTGTTTAATCTTGGCTCGAAGAAGAACGCTATTGAACATAATTCGGATCGACTCACTTTTTCGTCCAAGGCCTTACATTGAAAAGTCTTTTTCTTTCTATGAATAACTTAATGATAGGCCGTAGCCTACTAAATATGTTTTAACTTGTTCTAAATTGAGTTTAAATTTTCTTTATCTTACTTTATAACACATAAACCATGTTAAATTTGTTCAACGCTTTGGCGTTTATAGATAGGAAGATAGATTCTTCTTGATTGGAGGGAAAAAGCAGATTCGAGTTGCATACCTTTATCGCTCTGTCGCTTTGTTGATATGGCTTTGCTTATGGATGGTGGCTGAAAAACTTTTACTAACGTGAGAAGATTGATCTCAAGTGTTTAATGTCCATTAAAAGCGTGGCAAATTTGTCTTGTTGGTATATTAAACATATTTTCTCTCAAAAGCATTGAATTAAGCAAAGAAATTCAAGTGTCAAGTTATTTTTCAATTTGAAAAAGTAGCTCATCCAAATTAGTTAACTTTAACGCCATAAGAAATTGTAAGGAATGCCATCGCAAAATGAGCTAAAAAAATGTCATAAAAATCCCTGAAAAACCTCACCTGTTGTCATCTGTATCCGCCGAATCCATATGAATGCCTTTCAAATAAGCAAAAAAACATTTGAATGTCTTCTTCAGAACTACTTATAAAAAGTGAGCCGTTATACGACTTTTTACAATAAGTGGTTGTAAAAGTGACCCGCTCCGAACCATTCGTCCTTGGGCCAAAACACGTCGGCTTACGTAACTTCATAAAAATATCTCGATAAAAATTAAAAAAGAGTAAACAGGCAGACGTGTAGACGCATAGACGGACAGGCCAGTTTGCATTGATTTATAAAGTGATTCCGATTCGCTGAATATAATAAAGGAGAGGTCTACCTCAAATCCTTGATACATCCGCATAAACTTAATACATCTTTGTAGCATAAACAGTGTAGGGTATAAAAATGTTGACGATTAAATGTCTAGTAATTAAATTCAAATTCACTTTCATAGATTAGTTTTGTTTTATTACTGCACGATCTTTGCTCTTAACTTCGCAAACAAATAGCGAAAAATAGACAATGATATATGTGACATAATATTTTAGTTAGAATTTGGAGAAAGTTTCACTATCTGAGTTAAAAGGCTTATAGCGAATGCAAAAGAAATTCTTTTAAGGGCGATTAGGATTTCTCTTTAAATTTCTCGCGAGATAATGGAAATCGCTAATGGAAAACCATATTTTGCAGGAACAACAGGCTTAGTTCAATAATGTCCGATTATCTAGCACTCTAGCCAATCTAGAATTTTTTTTAACCTAATAAAGGGGAGATTAATAAGTGCAAAAAAAGAAACGTTATCAGTCCGCATATAACTACAATTACCAGAGGTGTAAGTATTATACAATGTTGGTATTAATTTTTTCCCGTATATTACTCTTCAGCTAAGTTAAGTGCGAACATTTAAGTGTTTTTTTTTTGTTTTGTTTTTTTTTCGAAAGATAAACGTGACCGATCTCAGTATTATATGTAAGTTATACTTTAGATAGGTTATGTTATGGGATTAGATCACATAAGACGATAGGTTTGGTAAATAGAAATGCCGTATAAAAGGTTAGGTGTCTCATTTTTAAATAGCCGGTCATATATTTATTAGCACAGATATTTGCTTTGATGTGAGTGTACCAGTGAATGGACCAAATGCGGATGCATTGATTGTTTTTGAAAACGTAATGAATTTATTTTGTCTGATGATGACAAGCACCACTTTATTCGATGCCCTCAACCCTTTCAATCCCGCCACTTTAAAACTATTTTACTTATTACTTAAAATATTATGATAAGTACTGTCTGTTAAATATGCCTGCTTATCATTTATCACTAAAGGAAATTTTGATGACGTCAATTAGTATCGGTTAAAACCCTTCACTATCAGTTTATTGTGAGAAGTATATGGGAAAAGTACGTTTTCGCTTGACGACTATCAGGAATTTCTTTTCATAACCTACATCGCTTGCGGTAAGGAAACATTAAGTTAGTCTGCATATTTGTATGTATGCAAGAGAAATTGAAACGTGTCAACCTCTTATTATGTCGATCAAAATAATTTTCTGAAAAAGCTTAAACATATCTATCGTCCGTTTGTCCATTTAATTGCGGGTTCAGCCTAAAGTAGTTTTTTTTAACTTAATATTTTACACATATATGCGTTTGGGCTCAAGGGTGAAGGCTAATGAAAATGGATTAGGTTGGACCACTTCTACGAACACTGTCTACGTAAAAAATTTATTCGGCCATTTTCCTAAACATTCTTCGAAGGACTTAACAACTTCGTTTAATTTGCTGGAAATGATAATCTCGCCAGTTAACGTATTCTAACGTAAACTGGCACTTGGGATTTTACGTTTTTATCCGACTCCTTTTGCCAGTACTTACTTATTACATTGTGATTTCTAGGTTAACCTAGGTGTTATTTACTATTCTTGGGAAAGTCTGTTTATACATTATTCATAAGAACTTAAACACATTGTTTTCGTATACGTTCGTATATAACGAACCCACTTGACTCGGCTGGCTTTGCATTCTGCTTATATATCCTGTTGTAAGCAACTCCCCAATACCAGATTTCATTGCGACATTTCCATGGTAATCGTTTTGTACCTTTGAAATGTTCTCCGAATTGTTTTTTACCTTTTCGCCGATCGCCGGCTGCGTCGTCAGATAACGCATCATGATTCTCTATTTGGTTTTTACCACATTGAGAATTGGTTTTTTAGAAAATCGATTAATTTTCATGCAGACTCGTTTTATCATATGCGGGTTTTTTGCAAAAACCTATTTGTGTATATATAATGCAATCTTCACATACATTACTTTTTTATTTAATAATAACGCAATTAATCTTCTCAGTCTTCTCAATCTTACAATCTTATGACCCAGAAAATGCGAATTGATATTGCCTTTGAAAGTAAAAGCCAACTCAGTGCTTGATTTTTAATCTTCAACCTTGAAATTTTAATGTTTTAAAAATCTTTAAAATTTTAAGCCAACTTAACTAAAACCAGAAATGGTATTAATTCACGACTTCTTAGCAAAATTTTTTTGTACCGTGTCTACATTTGTAATCTATTAATGTTCATTCAAAGGATAAGATAGATAATACTGCTATGTCACGTTTCACTGCATAGATGAGAATAGGAATCTTATTTACAAAATTGCATTTAATCCAAAAATTCAATATCATTGGAATTTTTTTTTTTTCACCTTCTTAACAAAGTTGAGGAAAGCGGGTCTTTGTTTTTTTCTCACTCGCCGGCTTATCTCTTGTGTTACGGTGTCTACATTAATACAACTGGCTCGTGTTTGTAAATATTTTACGTATCACCTGTTCAAATTGCTTATATTTGTTCATTGTTTCGTGTTTTATATACGCGAACGAAAGAAACATCAAAGCGTTCTGAATTTTTCATCCCGTTTGCAGCATTTAAATTACAAAGAGTATAAATAACATGGGGATTCGAATAGACTTTTCATATAGGGTTCAAATTAAAAAAAATGTCGATAAAAATTTACCACTTGGCATATGTAGATAGAATAAATCAGTACTTTAAGTTCAATGATGGGTCCATACCATATTTATGCACTTGAACACAATTGTATTCAAAAAAATTTATCACAGTCAATACGATCTGTTTACTTAGAGAACATAAATGTTGCCGAAAAGTTCAAAAGAAAAATCAAGTTTGATATGATTGCTATTCACTTTGAAGTAATGCACTGATGCCAATGTTTAATTCAAGCACCAAACATACTTTATGGGCCCACACTACAGTTGTGTCCACCATTTGAATTGGAAAATATATTTGAGAGTCAATATGATCTGTTTACTTAGAGAATTTTTCTTCATTTTTCCTTGTTTACGCAGACAATTGAAAAAGCCGATGTACATCACGTGTCCTACTCATAAATTGTGATGAATTTTCTTTAGTTACTCATGTTTGATATAGTGTTTGATCGCTTTGAAGTAAGACGCTGATCTCAATGTTGAACCCGTTAGAGAGAAGTTCGCCAGATTTGTGGTAAAAAAATGTTGCCTTAAAAACGATGCAAATCGCAAACGTCCGTCCGTTAAACTCAGGAAATAATTATCAGCTTAGCCTGGGAAGTTATAACGCATTGCCGCGTATTCTTTAGACCTGATATCTTCCGATTACCATTTATTCAGATCCCTGAATCCATATACAGCAGGTCAGTGGTTGAAGAAGTTGAAGATGTGTGAAAATTGTTCGATATCGGCAAAATAGTGCCGCTTTCCCGATAAATGGCAAAAGACCATAGATGGTCCATATTTCGATTATTAAGCCTTGTAAAAAGTTTATTTTAATTAAAGTTGAATTTTATTAAAAAACAGAACTAATTTATTTATACACCTATCAAATCCTTTTGCCGATTATGCGGAATATGTCAAGGGGTCTCTGGTGATTAATATTTTAAAGTAAAATTTCTTATAAATTGCTTTTCACGAATGGTTGGATAGACACGTCGTGTGCGGTGTTAATTAGTTGAACGTGAAGAATGCAAGAATACAAAGCGTTAGATTTTGTGATTTTGTGACGAGTTTTTAACATTTAAATAAATTTATTTCACTTGCAGAGAGCAAAACGGATGAATTCAAGCAGAAAGTTTACTTACATTTAGAAAGGTTTATGCCCCAAGCAGGTTGTTGCGTCATTTTCGCATATATATATATATATTTATATCTATATATGTGTGTGTATATATATGATATGATTTAATCCAGAATAACACGAAAAGTTTTATAAAGATGTTTATATAAATTTTTTTTCTTCTTAAGCTAATTGCATTTGGTTTGCAAATTTAATTTTTATAACCCTAACCATTATTGTTTAATGCAAGCAATGAATTAAAAAAAAAAAAAACAAACACTTGCTTGACTATTTGTAGAACAAATTGCACATTAAATTTAATTTTAGTTTTAAATATTTATAATTTATTTTCGTCGAAATCAATATTATTTAGCATTTGTTGTAAAATTTTTTAGTTCATTTTTTTTTATTTTAAATCATTTTGTTTTTATTATCCTGAAATAATTTTTTTTATTTTTGTATCGTTGTTTCACTTTAACTTTGTGGTGCTATAATAATGCTTTGCTATAATCCTTTAAATATCGTAATATTGTTTGTGTGAAAAAATGCTTGTTTTGTTGTTTTTTTTTTTTTTTTCGTTTCAACGGCCGTTTATCTGCTTAACGAACGTTAACTTTCAAATGAGAATATATTTTAAAATGTCTTTAGGTTTTATACGGAGATAACTCGACAGTGCTGTATGCACGCGTTCTGTGTGTTTATATGTTTTTATGGTTATTTGTTGCTTATAGCTTCATTCTTTTGTCGTTGTTATTGTTGTTGTTGTTGTTGTTGTTGTACTAAATAGCGTACATAAGTATTTCGTATATAATGATCGTAGATAAAGTGATTTTTAGAAGAGTGTTAGAATACCGATGAATGTGTAAGCACATGCTATGTATAATTTAGTTGACATTAATATCATTTGTATTCACGTTATTGATAACTTTTTGTTTTTATGCACTTTTTTTTTTTCTCAATTATCAATAGATCATTATACCATACAGCATTTGCGGTATAGGGTGTACTAAGTTTGCGTGAAAGTACGTAACACTGAAAAGAGCTTACGGTAGAGTCATCTTTTATTACATTAATCGATTCAGAGAATGACTCGGAGCTTATTTCTTTGTCGGTCTTTGTTGACCTGTGTGATATCGGTCCATGTATTTTTGTTTTCAACCCACACGTCAAAATTATAGAGATATTTTGATCAAATTTGGTTCACTGACGAATTTCGGTTCAAGGACGAAGGCTATTGCAAATGGATCCGGGCAGCCCAATTTTTCACCAACTCTTTATATAGAACGCCTTATTTGAAAAAAACGTTATATGGAAAAAAATTGTAATTTTTAAAATTTTCCGACAAAGTTCACTGTATAATAATATTAGGGCATACTAAATTAATAAGAAACATTTGATTCGGCTAAGGAAATTTTTTGAACCCACTCTCATGCAACTGGTTCTACGAAAATGCAATCTCTTTCTATGGTAAAAAAGTATAATTTTAGTGAAAATTGGTTTATAATAGTAAATTGACGTAGAAACCAATCTTACCGAATTTGGACTACGTAGGGCTGCTTTTTTATTACCATCGCATACAAAGATTCTCAGGAAATGTAAACCTTTGTATGCCTAAAAAGCCCAATTGTTAATGTTGCACGATGACAATTTGTTCATGACCGTAATTTGGCGTAAAAATTATGTTGACCAAATTTTCACCAAATGAGTCTATTTCTTGGCCTCCAGTCCTCGTAAAATTTTTGGTAATTAGTAATCCCTTCAGAAAAAATTTTAATTTTTAATATTTTTTTATTGAAAATAGCAGTTAAGCAAAAATGTTAACAGGGGGGAATTTGGATTATGTAGGCGTATTTCTTAGATCGTAAGCTCTTTTTTGGAGAGAAAATCTATTTTCTAGTTTATCATAAGTGAAACTGAAAAACAGCAAAACTTTAAGCAAATAAATTAAATTTTCTAAATTTGGATCACACCATGGGTTGTTTTGCGCATACTCCAATATGCGACCTTTCATGAAAACTATGCCTTTGCATGAAAATAATGTGTAGTTATTGGTATATGATTACCAAAACGAATGAGTGACTGTATTAGGCGAAGTGCGGCAGGGTATCCAATGGTTTGCCTTGCCCGATTATAATGTTATTATGCGTTGAATTGTTATTGTTGTCGCTGTTATAATAAATAAGCGGTGATTGTAATAATGTTTAGTAAAAGCATTTTTACTTTCTAATGATTTAAAAATACTCGGCAAGTTATCGGAGATGCAGGAACACAAAAAAAGAGACATCGTTATCGTAACAGTTCCAAGAATCCATTTTCTCTACAGCATCGTTTCTAAAACGTAAATAGGATTTCGGAATGCATCCAGAAAAATCTATTGATTGGAACTAGATGACTCGGATCTCGCATTCACACTGGAAACGTCTCTTATCGAGTCTAGAATCGTCATATCACAATAGATGTTGAGTATGCCTGCTGTGATGTTAATCCAATGGCGGACGCTTCTACAACAACTATCACTTTACTATGCTTGCATCTATATTAAAGATACTTTCTAATAATGGGAATTTTACAACTTGACATATGAAAGCTTTCATTATAAACAATTTAGTTTTTTTTTTAACATTTTTTTTTTCAATTTTTTTTTCTCTCATGTTATGTTAATTTTTGCATTTTGTAATAATTTCATTGACATGACAATCATTAGCATTAGGTGAGTTTTAGTTTTTATTTTTCCCGTTGCTAAAAATTATTAGTTATTTTTTAGCAGTTTATCGCATTATAGCTTCTCGGATGTAAACCTCATTTATTAGATTAATTTTTAATTTGAAATAAAAAGATTGAGAATTTTAAGAATAAGAAGCAGTAGCTAATATAAAGGCGTACCAAGCTGAGTGCATATCTTTAAGACACTTCTTCGTACACAAAATAAGTTAGAATGCTGTAGTTGGGCAAGGTCGATCTTGAGATCCCTTACATCATTTCACCTAATACAGAAGAAACTAGCGATCCTTTTCTTAATAACACAGCAAAAATTATACATTATTTTTAAGTAAATGCATAATTTCGATGAAAGCCATCATATAGTAACATGATCAAAATGTTAACTAAAATTGTCCAAAGTACGCAAGCGGTCTTAAGTATAGATTTTGAAATACAAGTCCCCTTTGGTTAACTTACTAAGAACCGGTAACATTTGTCTTACTCCCTGCAGAAATTTCGTAATGGAAGAAAGCTGACATAAAAAGAGGTTTGTCAAACCTACCTGGTTTTGTTTTTTGCCCTGAAATCCTACAAGTTTTACAGTGAGACATAACCATTTTATTAGAGAAATGAAGAAAAGTTTTTTCGGCTACTCCTTCCCACCCATCACTTTTATCTTAAAACGGAATATGCAAATATTTGTTGCTGCAAAGATGTCTTCTACTTTTCAAAACAAAGAGTTTCCATTTTACGTTGCAATGCCAGCTTGAATATACATATACTCTTTGGCGTCGGGTAAAAACATACCCGCATCCCTCTGTGATTCGTTTGTCTAATAAAGACTGTTTAAATATATAACAAGTACGAACTCTATATTGGTCCACGATAGGATCTTTTACAAACATCGTCGTTATTTTGAAAAAGACTCATAGAAAGGTGAAAAGTAAATTTTCATATTTCATAATGTCGGATGGGCGCGGTTGATTTTATCTGCTTTTGTAGGATAAACATGAAAATTTATATCGTGTGTCTGCTGCAAATGTGTTCATTTTTGCGACAATGAGTACGTTCATGACAACAATTAACAGACAGATAGACAGACGGGCAATGAGTGCAAAGAAAATGCGTTCGTGCTTTGACGATAATTAATTTAGCTCAGTTAGGAACCGTTTTGAGAGCTTTAAGGTATTTATTTGTCTGTGTCATTAAATTTAATTTTTTTAAGGAAGTCTTGAAGTCCTTTTTTAGAGCTTGCCCATGCAAAGGTGAGCATTACTCAATAAGTTAATGGTTTATTAGATAATATATATGTAACTAAGGGCATGAAATTCAATTTGTTTTATACTAATTAACCGGTAATTAATTTTTATAATCACTTTTAATCTGAATACTATTTCCGATAAAAACCCCTTTAAAGAAACCGCATTTTGTAAATAACAAAATTTATATACAATTTTACGACACATTTCCATAAACTATTTGGTTTCTACCTGTAATAACCGTCAAGTTGTAATAACTAACCATTTTAGGAAAATTTTTATAGAACTATTCGAGTCCGTCATAAATTCTTCATTTTTACTGCAATTTTTTTTTATTGTGTATAAAAAATGTAAAATTTTTATGAAATTCTTAAAAATGAGAAAATATTTTATAAATCTAAAAATAAAATAAAACATTAAAAAAGACTGACAAGGAAATACCCGAGTGACTTAAGTGTGAAGATAGTTGGGGAAATTCATAAAATATTATACTTGTTCTACTGGTATATAGAAGCTAAACTCTTTAGGATATTATTATTATTATTAATATAATTTTAGACTAATGAAATAAACTCTTAGACTAAAAGAAAAAGACATTGAACACTAGCAATAGAGGCCCTCGGTTCTAATTCGTAAAAGTACATCAGATATTGAGTCTAATAAAGTAATATATTGGATTGATATTCTGTTCTTTAGCTGATTATAGAATGTCCATAGGGTTAATCGCTCCAAATGCAATGCTTCTAGCCAAAGAAAAGTTAAGGCAATCAAAGAGAATGTGCTTTATAGTGAGAATTGCAGATTGGGGAGAAAGACTTTTTTAAAATCCAGCGAGCGGTGAGCGGTAATTGTGCGCTAGGATGGTATTGTAGATTTCCTTCTGTAATTTTCTCTTTAATTTTTCTTCCAAAGTATCTCTAAAAATACAACTTTCCCATGACATCAACCATATTTAGAAAAGCAGAAGCAGTATACTTCACCTCTCGATCAGCTTGCTCATTTCCCAATAATTGATAAGTTTTTTCAATATTTCCATTTAAAGACTTATGAAGAGGATCAATAGTCAAAAATGTAATAACACGTTAATGTTGAACAATCTCTCATTTTCTTCTTCAACCACAACCAGGGTTAGCCACCACTCAGATAGTTTAAAATAAATTTTCTTCTGAAAACAGAGGCAAACACATTTTTACGTCCTACATCATTGGTGGCACAAGGGTGTATTATGTTTGTACGGTTGTTTGCAACGCCCAGAAGGATTTGATATAGATTCGCATTTTATTATTGCGATCGTTCCAGAGGCACTTTCTGAATCAATCTAAGATTGCCTGTCCGTTTGTCAGTCCGTTCGTCTTGTGTTCTTGCGCTCAACCTGAAGGTCGCAATTTTCGAGCAATTTCGATGAAATTGGGTACACTGATATGTCTTGGCTCAAGGACGGAAGCTATAAAGTGTTTCGGGTCGGACGACCTTTTCAAGCACTTCTAAGGTAAGAGCTTATTTTTCAAAATCATTATATAAACGACCATATTAAGCGAAATGGTGTAGGGTATTTAATAGCAAACTTGTACTGCTAAGTGTTTGTGCTTGTTTTTTTTTTTTTTATACAATCCAATGGAAGGATATTACTTGGAATTAAAACAAAAAATTATCTCCACAATTTATTTTTTTTCTTTCATTTAATGCATTCGATATGGTCATTGGTTATCTATGTAGGTTGCGACGAACTCGTTATTCTATTTCAATAGCTTTTGCGTTACCTTCTCTTGGGTATATTAGCTTAGTTCTGTTGTTTGTTAACAACAAGTAAATTGCAAAATGTATTTATTCGGAACGAATATGGCCATATGCGGGACTTGTTGGATATTTAATCCCAGCAACTATTCGCATTATGAAATCTGTCACTCTTAGTCTTATTTCCTTTATGTCTTTGCATAGATGTCTTATGAAATTTAATTTTAATATTGTGAGGAATAAAAAGAAAAGATTGTTTCGTTTATTAACTATTGTTGAACTATTATTAAAATCTCCACTCTCCTCTCTTAACGTATGGACCTGAATAGCCCACTTAATAGCCTACTGACTGTTGAACTCTTGCAAGTTCGACATAAGGCTGAACTTTGATATTATATTACAGTCATGGACACATAAATAGTGTAGATTTAAAAAAAAAAACACCTATCAAGAGATTTGCACTAATTGTGTTGAGAAACAATGTCAATAGGCTTGAGTAGTAAAAAAAAAAAATTATTTTTTTCATACTGCTCCCGGGATGAGTAACGCATCGTATCAGCAAGCGGCTGACATGCCTACCCTGGTATAGCTTACCTGCGGTCTTCCTTTTGTCTCAAGTAGGACTTCTACAAACGTACGGAAGAATCGATAAATTATAATACTCTTTAGTATAAATAACTCTTTAAATATATTTTTTATTTTGAATAGAAATAAATTTTTCATATTATTTTTGTATTTATTGTCATCGTGAGATGTGTGCTATTCATGAATCCATGGCTGTGTACATTTTGTTGAGGTGATATCGAAACTTCACCGTAAAGCAAACATAACGGTTTTGTTTATATTGATTTTTATGATTTATTTGTTTTCAATGAATTATATCAATTCAGTCGTTTTGAAGATTTTTGTTTGCATTATGCCTCATACACAAGCAACAAGTGGCGAGAATGGATGCCTTCGTTTACCCCCCCTATTTGTTTTAGGTTCAACGACAGAAGGGCTCATTAAATCATTGTTACTTGTTAACATGTTGCACTCAAACTAATTTCACAAGTAATTCAACTTTCGGAATTATCTTTTAAACGCATAGATCGACGTTGTATTGTAAAAAAATAAAATTAAAACAAAATTTATATTCGATTAAAAGGGAATATTTCTCCACTCATTGCTACCCATGAATATTTAAAAGCGAAATAAAATTAAGATCGATTTCGGATCGGATTCCTACATGCCGTACATATCTCGCATTGCATTTCTTTTTTGACTGTGCAAACCAAAAATTATATTTACATATTCTGTTTGATTTGGAAAGAATGTTTTTTTTTTCACCACATTCACCACGGACAGACATGTATATATTCATTGAAAGCATGGTGGTTAAGAATCTATATAATTTCAGAGGTGTAATATGAATAATGCCACGCATTTGACAAACATTTGGCAAATCCTATAGGCGCACGTAGTATAGGAAAAAGTTATAGTAAATATGTAAATGTTTTAAATAATATGGATCTTATTGTTACTATATCCTCTATCGTTTGCGATATATGATATATTAAGTTTGTGACTTCACCTTTTATCGCGTAGATCAATTCAGAATCATTTTCCGTCCATCTGTCCGGTCATCTAAAAGTTGTCTGCAATTTTCGAAAAATTATAACAAAATTTGATACATTGATGTGTCTTAACCGAAGAGCAAGAGACTTTTTTTTTCTTTTGTTAATTGCTACTATGGATCAATCTTCATAATAAAATGTTAAAAATTAAATCATTTTCTGAAGGTTTTACTATTCATGAGAAGTCTGTACCACAAGTGGTATAGGGTATAAAAATTGTAGTGTTCGACATTTTTGGAAAAAATCGTTGAGTAACATTATTTCGGCTAAGTAAACTGATGTCAAAAATATTAGATTGGACGTGGCCTAATTTGGACTCCCCTCCGTATAACCTATGAAGAGGAGGCGCCATCATAATTGCAATTGTGCAAGGCGAGAAAGAGAGAGAGAGAGAAACACAGAAAGACAGACAGAGAGAGAGAGAAAGAGAGAGAAAGAGAGAGAGAGAGAGAGAGAGAGAGAAAGAGAGCGAGAGAGATCTGGTTGGTCATCTGTTGGTGACGCGGAGTTATTGAAATAAGTATTTAATAACAAGTACTTGCCGAGACATACGTTCCTGTACATACACTTTGCGTAATAAGCTTATTTGCTTAACTGTTTAGCTTACCTAATTCGGTTTTTCCTTTCAATAGTAATTTGACAGTCTGACCGTTCCGATCATTCGATTTCACAGATTTTTTTTTTTACTCCATCCCATATAAATGTTCTTATAGACAGTAAGCATTCATGAAGCATGAAAGACTCATTATTTTAGTAGCGAAATTAGATAAAGAACAATGACATTGCGGACAAGAAAAGTATTTGGCTACATATTCGCTTTGTCGTTCACTTAGGGGCTCCCTCCCATACAAGGACTCCTACGAAGAAGGACTTTACAAAGAAACTAAGTATAATTTTTGTGATAAAGATTTGTTTTAAGAAAGATGTAGGGTATGTAACGACCGCCCTTGCTCGACTGTTAATTTTCTCACTTGTTTATATTTAAATTTTGTTTAAACACGTGCGGAGTTCTTGCACTTGTCTCTTCCCATTTACATCTATACCATTACAATGTCATCATTGTGTTTCATAAGTCGAAGACCTTTACGTATCCAAATACAAACATTCAACAATGGAGAGCGATGCCGACTCTATATTTTGTAATTTTTTTAGTAAAACAGATACGTAAAATATTCGTTTGTCTGAATTCCTTTCATAATATTTCAACAGAAATTTTCTCTTCGTCTAGCGCAATAAAGTAAACAAAAAAATTACTACTAAAAGTCAATTTATTAGGGTTTCACTTAACATGTGAAATCATAAAAAGGAAAATGCATTATTTCAATATATTTATGTGATAGAAGAAAAAAAATATTGTAAGAAAGAAAAGAAACATTTGTCTCGAATTAAGGGGAATTCTTGTTATGCTTCAGAATTGCAGCATTTAAGAAACTCACACATCCAGTCTCCTTATCAAATAAATACATTTCACCCGTGGTGAGCAGAGACAATCGTAAATTTGACAGTTCCACATATATTTAAAAATTTTTCATTTAGTTTTTATTAACAAATCGTTAAGGTATTACTTTCGATAAATGGCAGTAAATTGTAGTGATTATAGGGTGTCTCGCTTTCATCCTTTAAATGCATTTAGATTTTGGGATTATTCAAGCTTGTAGCTATAAAATTTTTTACCCACAATTCCTATAAAATCATAAAATTTGTATGGTTAGAACAAACATAATTTGAAATATCGTAGAAAATATTTGTGAAGAAAGAAGTAAACGATATTGGAGATGGATAGTTTTAAAACAAGTTTTGGTTTGGTATTAAAAAATCATCTTCTTCTCTATTTTCAAGGCATAAGTTATCCGTCTATCGCATAGCCTAATAGATAAAAATCAGGGCTTTCAGCTCTGCAAATCCGAGTTCAATTTCCCGTCCGCCAAATCATACAACCACTACTATAGCCATAATTATAGTGAGTGCCCGTTCTATAGCGCAATACACATGTATATTTAATTTAGCTCTCATCTTCACATGTCATTCAAAACGCTAGGATTAGACATTTAACACAAGTCGACATTAGCGTATGTCTGCTTTTCGACAAAAATCGAGAGTTACAAAGTATCAACCAAGATCCTGTATCTAGTGAGGGGCAAATCTTCTAAGTTACGCTCACCCCTATCTCTCTCACCGCACTACTTTCCGATCATCTTTGTGTTATACATCCAGTGGCACATTCGGACGGTGATTAGGGGAAAAAGAAACAAAAAAAAAAAAAAAGATTTGGATTTACATATAATATACTAGAGGTTGTATATAAGAAGCAGATGTCGTAACATATTGAATAAAAAATTTTTTCAATTCAATTTTTTTTCAAAGACTATTGTTAACGGCTCTATAGCCAGCCTATTTCTACCTGATCTACCTGGTCGAAGCTTGTCAATTGCAAAGTGTACAAAAGAAGAATGAACTGTCATATCATCGACTTTTTGCCAATTCACAAGTCATCTTCCTTAAGTGCTTATAAATTCCTAATTCCGATATGTAACGTATAGTATATGTAACAGTACTTCAAAGCTAGTTGCATAAACTTCAATTGTAGTTAAATATTTTCCGTCGTTATACCCTACACGACTTGTGGTACAACGGTAGATTAAGTTGAAGCGAACGTAGGCAAGACAGACGGACATATTTTATTATACCGATCGATTCCGAGTAACATTCTGCATCGATCTAAGCTTGTCTAGAGCACGGAAGTATAAAAGCTCTCTTAAATTGATCCTTTTACGCCATTAAAATTACTGAATAGCATGAGGAGTTTTTTTAATTTTTTTATATAATATATCCTATATGTCTCGTGGTGCAAAGGTATACTAAGTTTGTGCGGATGTATTTGTTATACCAATCTATTCAAAATCATTTTCTGATTCGATTTAAACTTGTCTGTCTATCCGGTCGAATTGGGCTTAACTCTCCGACACAAATTTTGAACATATTTTGATGAAATTTGGTATACTAACGTGTTTTGGTTCAAGGACAAACTTTGTTGAAAATGATTCGGACCGGACCACCTTATTTTAAATAGTCCTCATATGAACATGTGTATTAAGGGATGTGGTGCAGAGTATTTAATGACCGGCCGTATCCCATTAAGTCGTTTTACTTGTTTCCATAGAATTTTCTGCAAAAAAAAAGATAAGATTTTTTCTTTTCTTGAGAATCGATTGGATGGTCTTAGTTGTTAGGGCTTATCTTACTTTAGGGCAAGAATTTATTTCTTTGAGATAAAGAGATCTTAGTCACAATAATAATAATAATAATGATATTTTTTTCATAAGCTAGTTTCTTAACTGGGCATGGAGCTACATTCCGAAGTTGCCGTTTAAGAAAAAGGCGGCAGTCTTTTTGTTAAAAATACTTAGGACACATACACAAAACTATCGACAGATTTTACCTTTTTTCGAGCTTAAACTAACGATAACGAAATATGAAAAGTATGAGAATAAGTTCACTCTTCCAGACTAAATCTGGAGATCGTAATTGTTAATTTAAAATATTTAATAAACAGATAAAAATAAAGGCTGATACTACTATTCGTCTGCGTTTCGCTATTCGCGTTGATCAAGAATATGTGTATAGTATATGGGATTTTTAATGTGTTACGAACACTTGAAATGTCTTTGCGGCAAATAACAAATATTGATGGCACGTTTTACTTAATAAGAAAAATATCGTTAACGAGTCTAGTTTATTTTTTTTTACTATCGTTTTATTTATTTTGCGGTTTTGACAACGTGTTCATTTCTACAATATATGGGTGTATTAGTTGTATTCTTTTATTTGTAACACAAGCGTGGGAAAATCGTAAAATAAACGATTCATTGCGTTGCATATTCTTTTGGAAACCGCTTTATTTATATTAATCCATAAATCAAGCTTTTCACACATCCACCTACCATGTCTAGATACCTTATATTCGTTCATCAAAATGTTTCACTTACCTATTACAATCTACCTCAGAATAGATGTGGAGTCGACTATTGCTGCTGTTTGTAAGACGCGAAAGCAATGTTGATTCTTATAAAGCGTACAAGTTTCTCTTTCTCTCTGCCTCATTCCGTGTTACCATCCACAAACATTCATTCGTCTATCACTCCAGGTTTAATACATGTTCGCATATTGTCACAGATTATCTTTTGAAAGTGGATATCGTTCACATACACCAATCAACGTATAGTGGGATTTACAGAGTAACGATCACGTAACAAATATCTTTCTGTATATCCTATAGCAGTTATTGATCTAAAAAGTATTCTTCAGAGTCAAAAGTATTGTACATCAGATTGACTCTGATGTAGCCTATCAAAGTTAGCGTCAGCGTCAGTGGTATTCTTTGCTTAAGGTGATGGGATTGAACTGTTTTAGCTCAAGGATTCTTCTTCAATAACAGGCTTCTCTTCGATTTACACATAGAACTTATTGTAAGTAAGGCGAATACTAAACTTTGTATGTACTAGTTAACCCTCAGTCCGAAAGCTTTTTGAAGCTATAGAAAGAAATCAAGACCAAAGGTCGATATCGAAGCATAAAACATAGGGATTGTATCCGGAAGAATGCTATTTTCACATACTTACTCTGCGTAAGGGATAGACATATGTTGTACCTACTAGCCATTAGAGAGCGACAATCATTACACATCCTACACCGTAGGGAATTTTTGCCAATACGTCGTCATATGGGAAATAGCTCTAAAAATAATACTATCTAATCCATTCTCGATCTGACTGACATCTAATGGTCAGATGAACAAATACGTAGTTCTATCTAAAGCTATTCAAAACGAACATATGCTCAAACTTCAAAAGTGACTACAAAACGGCTTTTGCTAGCATTTAGTGATATATATTATGAGGAAATATTCATAAGGAAATTAGGGGATAGCAACAGAACTTTGAGTATTCGTACGCACGAATTGATAGATCAAGTGATATCAGCGACGACGTAACCAGATCAATCAGTAGCCGGAGACCCAATGATGAACGAATCGACAGTCCGACAATCTGGGAGAGTTGACCGACCCCTCTGAGAAATTGATGGGGTGGCAGACAGCCAAGATATTGTTTTTAAGGTTTTGTATATAGTGTGAGTCTTATAACGCGTCACTGATGTAGACTTGACGTTAAAATTTCATGTTTTGCATTAGAGACTCTTTCCCAGACATAAACTAAAAAGAAAGCCGGAGTATAAGCATAACCGTGCAAATGTCCACATTATTGTCAAAAGTTGGAATCTGAATCGATTGACTTCTTTCCGTTTCTTATCAATTGCAATTGCAAAAATTGAGATAACAAGGTGAAACTTGTATAATTGGTTAATAGTCACAGATCAGATTTCAAAATGGCCTTGAGGTGGACCAGGCTGCAATTATAACCGAAAAGTTTTAACATATATGCGAATTTTATCGCACACTGCTACCAAACATAAAGAAATTTAACTAAGGACTTACAAGTAATATGGAAGGAGAGCTTGATACACGAGGTATTTAACCAAGCAACTGACACTTTTCCAGTTAAGAAAACGTTTTCCATGTTTTCCGTGTTTTTTTTTTTTTTTTGGAAGCCGTTACACTTTTTTACAAAAGAATTATGAACTAAGCCTTGAAATTTTTTCAAAGTGAAAGTGGTTTTCTGGATTTGAAACTTCATATGGATCGTGTTATGCTATTATCCTGCTCATGTGCTTGCTGAAATTAGAATAGCCCTCATATAGGGACGTACAAGTTAGCGAAGTCGGTTACTCTTATAGGGATGTTTTGGGTATAATCATCAGCAATATGCATAGCGGATTTTGACGTTCTGGGAAGATACACTCCATTCATCTTCGTTGACATAATAAGAGTTTAAAACAAAAAGGGATCTTTATTAAAATTAATTACATAATCTTTAAAACAATTGCAAACTTTGCTGTCTAATCTTGCATATCTAATATGTAATCTATTAGACCTCCCACTCACATGTCGAAAAAGCGTTTTGTAGAAACTTTGTTTTTCTACGTAAAACTGAAATTAAACAAATGCCATTGTTATAAGTTATAATCGAAAAAAAAAAATCATTTAAAAAAATTAAGTCTGTAGTAAACGTGCATGTAAGCATATAGGTGCAATAATTTAACTAAACACGGCGCTTATAAAAGAACAATAGTGTAGATCAGGGATGGGCAGCTTTTCTCATCCACGGGTCAATTTTAATTTCTCTTTTACGATGAGGTTCACAATAACATTCAATTATTATTAAAGATACGGCTTCCCGCAGTAATTTTTCTTCTCTTCAAATCCCTAATATTACGGCTTAATGAAGAATAAAAAAAAAAAAAAAAACAAATATTTTACTTTTGATACCTCCACAGTTGAGTCGTTGGTGGCACCATACACAATCCATCTGCAGTCTTGATAGCTGCGAACAAACTGAATTATTTGAAGTTTTTAACTCCACGAAATCACGGGCTGTATATGGCCCGCAACCCGCTACCTGCAGCCGACGGTTACCCATGCCTGATATAGAGAGTCGAACTGTCGTATATGGCATGTGGATGAAAATATGCATATAAATTATACAAATAATAATATTATAAAATATATTACTAAAGAGCGATTAAAAACAATTCAAAATAATTAGTAAATTAAATAAAATTGAAAAACCCATCTCTATTTCGGGGAAGTATTTATATTTTCACTATAATTTGTTTACAAATATGTGAAAGCTTCTGCTCTAAGACGATACATTTTATACACACATCCTTGATACTGCAAGGTATATTAAGTTTGTATGATTGTATGCAACGAACAGTCAAATAATACTTTGAATGTTTCATGTAATGTCACCAGGAGAATAAAAAATGAACCTCCTATTGCTTCTATTCTAAACTTATAAAAGAACTGGTAGAACTGGTTCATTACTTTGGATTTGTGGCTTCTTTAACAATTGTATTTTGTCGTCGTTAGCTTAAAGGGACAGAAAATTGTTTACTTCATTCTCTTAATTCAGTTTATATCAGTCGAAATTAGAAGCTATTCTAAAAGAAAATTTCAATTTACGCTATTTGAACCTCGTTAACTTGGAAGATATCTGGACCTATAGTCTTGCAACCTAATACATGTAGGTAAGTGAAAAGATTGGTGCCAGTTATTATTTGTGCATTTTAGATTTGAAGCTTCATTGTTAGCTTTTTTTTACCGTTTAAAATAGATTAGTCCACCATTAAGCCGAAATACTTATAGCTCTCTAGTTACCATAGCAAGTTCTTCTTGATTTTTGTCCTAGCATTTACATATGATGTATTTATCTCCATTTCGACGACAATCAAGGATACAAGTAAAATTTGAAAAAGACCCTACCGCGGTTGTTGATGTGAAATCAGCGTAACTAGAATTAAGTTTTCAATAACTCTCGTTTTATTGTAGTGCAAACGTGATAGCTTTTTTTATATTTAATACGCCAAACCAGTTCGGGAAACACTGTGACGTTCAGAAAGAAGTGGGGGAAAGAGAATGGGTTAAGTAGTTGATACCGCCAGACTCAGCCTAGTGGGTGTTCTCCTAATCAATCGGTAAATATTATACTTTTTGCCTCATTCTTTTTGATAGCCACTCACTTCGCTTAGTCTTAGGCTGCTCGTGACCTCCAAGTGGATTTTTGTGCTAAGAAAAGCAATTTGTGAGAAGTTTCACTTTAGTATTTCCGTCCGACAGAAAGTAATTAAGGATACTCGAATTTAAAGCGGGAGGCTCATGGGGGTCATGCTCCACAAAGTTATACTTAAAAATGCTAATTGAGACGCTTCAAAATTGGCCTGGGGTTAATATCGAATCAATATGCGGGATGAGCTCGCATATCCTCTAGGAACGACTCGACAAACAATTTTGTTATATCTGAAAGCCAAGAAATCGGACGTCGTCCCAATAAAAAGTCGAGAGATGTAAAAAAAAGGTTTATCACCTGCAAGCGGTGTAAGATAATTTCATTAAGCCAAGGCGAAATCAAATCGTCAATGCTCAGAGCTAATGTTCCTTATTTGATGGGATACGTAGTGCTTTGTTAGCTACTGAAACTGACGGGCATTCAGATGAAAGTAGCAAAAATGATTAGATTTTTAGACTATTTTCAAACATCAGACGTTCTTTCAATGCGGATTTCATATGCCGTCAAGGAAGTACACAAAAATAGTGACTAGCGGTGGACAATACCTTGAATAGGGAATTGATTATTGCTTTGCGCAATGAAGCCTCAAATGCCTCAAATGCCGCAAGAAAATTCGTTTGAATTGTTATTTGTGACCCTAAACAAAACTTAAATCTTGCGATATTATACAGTAGAGAGAGTAGCTGCAATCCGTGCGAAAAAAACTTTTTTCAAAGTGTGGGTTTCTGATTGCGTTGTTTGTTATTATTCCGGAAGCTGCGATAGTATTTGCCAGCATTTTTCCACTCAACTTTTGTTAACCGCTTTGCTGAGAGTTAATATTTAACTCTACAGTACCATAATATGTCAAGTTCGCCTTCATTCAAGAGGGGAAGAAATACATAAAAAGTAGTTCCCCACATGACTAGTCTATACATGCTATGACGCGGCATAGATCGTTTTGTTAAGCTATCTATTTGCATTATTTTGTTATTTCCTTCAATAGATATCGTTGATCAAAATACCTGCAAGCACCTAACAAACAAACAACAAATTATTTGCAAGAACTTATATTTACAAAGCTTCAACTCTCGTTTTGGTCTTGTTCGTTCGAATATTGTAATTCAATCCTTTTGACTCGACTGACTTTGTCTCGCGTAAATAAACTGCTTTTGCATCCTTGTAGAAAAAAAACTGCTATCTAGCATTTATCTAAATTCATTCCAATCTTTTTCTTTTAATCCTTTTTACGTAAATTTTCGACTATTTATTGTTAATCTTTTCAGGTAAGGGGCAGGTAAAGCGTGATAATTGTGCACTTAGTTTTTCCTCTCTTTGCGTTTGTTTCACCAAAACTCAAATCGTTTAAAGTGAAATTTTCATAACAATAATAACTGTTCGCAAGCTCTGAGTGAAAGGACAGAAAAAAAAAACCGTTTGGTTTTAAACATTTTTATTTTTATTTTAACTTATATAAATTGGTTTGCTTTTTATTTTTGGTATTCATTTATTCATTTAACTATAGATATTGTATTTTTTTTTTTTTTTTGTTATTATCTCTGCT
>NW_023998416.1:23847520-23873410 GCF_014805625.2 Glossina fuscipes
TATTTTTCTGCTTCTTCTTCTTCTTCGTTTATTAGCAATATTTAATATTTGTGTTTTGTTTTTGACTTTTAATACTTCATAAATTCATTATAAATTGTATATAGTTTCGACGGTTTGCCGTAGAGAAAACCAAAATACTTTTGATTACTTATTTTTACACACACTTCGAAAAGAAAACGAAGGTAAAAAGAGATTATATATATATATATATATATATATATATATATATATATAAAGTATTTATATATAATTTTTTTTTATTTTCATTTTTTAACATATCTTTAAATCAATTTTTGCATTTTATTTAATATTACGAATTAATATTGAACAATTATTAATTAAATAATGTTTGTCTTTTTTACATAATTTGGCTTCTTTGATATACATTTGTTTTATTTATTTCTTTTTATTTATTTATTTTTTTTTTTTTAATAGAAATTCAATAATTTAATTTAATATATATAAATACTTATGATAGAAAAGTCAGATACCGAAAGATAGCGAAATAAATGAATAGTAAGGAAATCAGATAAAGGATTTTCTAAATATTTGCTTTCTTAATGAATTCATTAATGTTTCTTCTTTGTAAATGTATATATATATATATATATATATATACGTATATATCATAGCTATTTTCAGTTTAACGAAATGAAACCTATATGAAAAATAAGGATAAACAGACAGTTTTTTCTATACCCATTACATCGGCAGCCCTTACAGCGTAGACTTGTTAATTCGTTTATTGCTTAGGACACACATACAGCAGCATAAACATTTATCGGCGTGAGCATTTCGTGTATGCTTAACTTAGAGAAGTTTAAACATATTTCAATATCCAATAGGAGAGACATCTGTGTTCTTCACAAGCAAGAACAAACCAATTGAACCTTGTTCGTTATTATGTATATGTAAGTTTGAACAGATTTTAGTATGTAGTAGTAGCCACAGGCATTGTTCATCAGTACGGACACTCATCGGTGTGAATACTCAATTTTAAACTTGTTCGTTTTTATGTCCATCCGTATGCCTATTTTATCTATTCATTATCACTATTTGAACTTTGAATGCAGAACCGGTCAGTCTATGACGGCATTAAGGGATATATTTTTCTTAAGACGAAATTGGTGATTGTCTTACTTAATTATAACCTTATCTGCATTTTTTTATACCGAATATCTGGAATTTGTCTCATTTTATTATATCACTTTTGAATGATTTTTAGTTGCTTATGTTAACTTAATGTTAAGCTTTGGTTATATTTCAAATATTGCCATAGGTTGAATAAATCATAGTCGTATAAAAGTACCATTCTTCTTGTGAGAGCTACAGGTTTTCTTTTTTTTTTATAAATCGAAAGACAAGCATAAAGCCGCCGTTGCCTGCTGTATACAAATCTGTATTCGGGAGTACATTAGGGTAAATGTGCGCTAAATTTGGAATCTTTTACATAGAGTCTGCCCATGTACATGATGCCGCGTGTGCATTATGCCCAAATCTGCATTACACCTTCCTAGCCATGTTACGTTTGTTGCAATGTGCTTGTGCTGTATATATTATATAAACAACTCAAAAAAGGCAAGTGATGGGTATTGAATGATTCGGTTCGAGCCGAATATAATTTTTGTTTGCTATTTGCTTATATCTTTATATCTAGAATTGATCTAGTGAGTGCTGTGTCTGATTAATTTTATGGTATTGAATTCATGATTTTGTTTTTGTTCTTTTTTTTTTTTTTATTTTAAAGGCTTTCGTAATTTTGTGCCTTAAAACTTGGTGCAAACGGTTTTCTTTTTTTTCTTATTCTCTTAATGTATACTCAATTTTCAGTTTTTATTTCATACTATTTGGTGCCAATGATTATGTATAAATGGTTGATTATTTATTATTATGTGGGAAAATTATTTTCTGCTCTTGTTTGTTACAAAAAGTATACATTTATTTATGTTGTAAAGTAGTTAAAATAATAGTTGAATGTTCTATATATGTGCAGACGTGTGTTTCGTAAGGTTGAGTGAAAATATAATTCGAAAAAGTCTATGGAAAATATTGCAAGTAAATGAGGATCTTAACGTTTCCTTTGTCGAATTTTAATTTGCGAATGTCAAATCTTAACATATGTCAGAAATCATTTAGAAGTAAACTTGTTTTTGCGCGTTAGATAGGGATCGTACGGGGAAAACCGAAAAAAAAAATATTCAAAAACTTTATAAATAATTGTAAGCAACTTTTCTTTCACAAACCCATTAAAGAAAATTTTTTTTTTTTTTACGGGGAAGAGGGACCGCATAAAAAAAATCTCTCTTAAAAATTATGTTCAAGCTTTACGAAATACCGAAAAGATCAATAAAGTTTACAAGTAAAAACACTGTAGTGCGCCACAGCCCATCCCTGCACTTGTTCATACAACAACTAAACAAAACAAGACATTGTATGGCAAGTGGTCGAAAAAGTGGTCCGATCCGAACCACTTTCAGTAGCATTCATTCTTATACCAATCTATCAAATTTCTTTAAAAGAACTCAAAAATTGCGAATTGTAAGTTAAACACATGAAACATGACAGACGGACAGACAAGCCAAAATCGTTTTGGAAAGTGATTATAAATCAATTGGTATAATAAAAGGTGAACCTATTTCGAGTCCTTCTGGCTATGGCATATACCCGCACAAACTTAATGTACCCTTTTCCCCACAAGTGATGTAGGGTATGCAAATCGTTTTCAACCAGAGCGTTTATTTTTATGTATTACGTTAAGTTACGATCGCTTAGAAATAAATTTCACTATTAGCTATAAAATATAAGTTCAATAAGAAATTTTGTTCATTCGATGGCTCTTGTCTAAAAATCCTCTCCTTTTGGCTTCCTAACGCCCTTTTAATAACCTCCTCTGCACAGTTAGAGCAGTATCATCCTACGGTTTCATATATTTAATTATGACCCTCATTGTACTTCTAAACTCTCCTGAAATTATTATTTCATTGATACTATTTACCATAAATGCCGAAAGCGGAATCTCAACAATTAAAAGTGAGTATGTACGGCCCTCACCCTTGTACCCTTGTTAATCGATGACCGAAAGCAGCCAAAACAGTTTATATCAATTCGCATCTGCATCTTTATATGCCTATTTCTATTCGTAAATCGTATAAGACAGGTATGGGTAACAGCGACGAGTCCGGATCGGTTTGTTACAAATTTCAAATTTCATTGCCGCTTTTATCGACATAGCTGCGTAGCTTTCAATTGTTTGCGTCGGCCCATAAACTGGGCAATTTAGGAAGAACGAAAATTAATGAAGAATTCTGTATATTTAATGATAATATGACCTTGAAATATGTATTCATAAATGTGATAGTAAGTCAGGCAGGCTAGTTTCCGATTTATATTCGTCATACCGAAGTTTAAGTAATGCTCATTCATTCCACTGCAAATCCTAGATTTTTTCTTTTTGGTAATCAATTGGTCTGAAAATTGAAATTTCCCTGTTGATGGGAAAAGATGCCAATTCTATTGGAACAGTTAAATATACTCATTAGATATCCCATAAGGCGCATATAATGTATGTAGGATATATTTATAATGTAGAATGCAAGATTTTAAGTAAATTTAATTCAATTCGATTGTCAGCTTGCGGTCTATTGCTCTCAAAATTGCAGAGACCACAGTAGAAAGTTGAAAATTTTTTCTTTATTTTTTGAACATGACCAATCACTCAGGATCATAATCTATTCGGGTAGCAGAGTGACGGTCAGAAGGAATTAAAACAAGAGACAGTAATATGGAGGTGGTGGCGGCAGCCTAATGCTTGCGTGTCCTGTCGAGAAGCGTTAGCGCTTTTACCGACTAGGACGTCACAAAATTGCAGTATTTAAGATTTAAAACCGTGAACGCGGCCTTGGTCATCACGATTTCTACATGCTTGGCTACTATCACTGCAACTGCGAGCACAGTTAGCTTTTATTGCACTTCAGATTTCAACCCGCTACTGCGATTCTCTCCGACTTGGCGACTATGAGCATTTAGCTTTTGCTAATGAAATCACACTGTGAATGCCAAAATCTTGCTCTTTTAAAGTTGCCTACAAATAAGTCTTGAAGAAAAGAGATTCTATTAAAACGTTTTTTTTTAAATATTCTTTAATAAACGTTAACTAAAAATAAGAACCAGTATGGTATCAGCAGTGTATGTACGCGACAAGGCCGGAAGAAATTTCGTCCGGGTTGGCGTAAAAACCAATTTCGCTCGGGCAACTCGTATGTCAACTATCAGAGAATAAGTTGGCTAACTATAATCATGTTTAATGTAGTGAGTAGCGAAATTTCGACCTGGTACGAGTACAACTTTTTTAATAATTGTAGTAATCAACGAAAATTTTGAAATTTTCAAAAAGAAAAAAAATGTTTTTTCAAAAATAAATTTTCTAAAAAAAGAGTCCTCTCAACCTTTACAGAAGAAACAAAACAATTAACAATAAAATAGGAAAAATTGAAAGAATAAATGAATGTTTTTTTTGGGTAAAAAATAACCGTTTTTCATAAGCATCAATAAAAGGAATCAACGAACAATCAAATCTTGTCTTTATTCCCCTTAGCAGTCTTTGTAAGAGTGTGTGGAGACTCGCTGGATGCGAACTGAAGGCAGTAGTTGCTTTCAAATCATTACTTTATTCTAACTGTGTAGTCGGGTCACAAAATCGGTTTCTCCTCTACTTGGACACTTTCTTTGCACAAGAGTAACATTATTTTATTAACATGAAACATAAAAAAAAAAAACTTTTAAATTAAAAATAATGAAAAATTTGTTTTTCTTTTCAAATCATATTTATATTCCTTTCTTTTATTTGGTCAGTTTCTCTAAATACGTTATTTTATATATCATTTAATCTTAATTTTCATTTTCATTTTTCTTTTTTTTTTTTAGTTTTCTTTTTTATATCTTTGCCCTGTGATAAGTTGTTCTTTCTTTTTCTTCAAACTTTTTATATAAATTATGATGCGTAAGAGTTTAGTAAAGAGGTACTTTGTTTGGATGTTTCTTTTTGCTTTCAAAGAGATCCGTTTTGCTTTTAGAAACAGAATACTTTTGAAAAAACAAAAATAAAAAAAAATAAAAAAATATAAGGAAAAAAAAAAAATTCTTTTCATGTATATTTTATTCAGGAATGATTTTGTTTTTTATTAACTTTTTTTTTTTTGTTTTAATTGTCTTCAATTAATATATAATTTGAGTTAAATAAATAACATTTTCTTTGTAATAGTTGTAATAATAACTTTGTAGAGATCATATATATATATGTATATATATATATATATATCATATATATATATATATCATACGTATATATACACATATATATATATATAAGTACATAGTGTTTTTGCTGTGTTTGTTTATTTTATATATTATACATACAGTCCTATGTATGTATATACATGTAGCGTAAGTACTTGTTTGTGTATATATAGGAAGGAGAGAGCATAAGAGGAGTTTGGGTAGAGGGAGGTTGAGGAGTTTAATTTATTAGTACATTATTTTTGTTGTGATTAAGTTTAGATAGAATCTCACAAATTACTAAATTTTTTTGTAATTTACATAATATTTATTAATTATTATATTTATATTTTGTTTCAGCTAATTAAAAATTTACTTTTTTTTTTTTAGAGTTAAGTAAAATTTATCTTACATTTATTTTTAGTTATATTTTTTTTTTTATCGTTTTTAAAAATATTTAATTTAGTTGTTTTATTTGTGTGGTTCTTTAAGAATTTATTTATATCATTTTTTACTTATTTTATGTATATGTAAATATTTTACAAGTCCAAAAAGAAAAAGAAAACAGCTACTTATATAAGTTTTCTTTTTGGTTTTTTCTATTTTATGTTTTTTTTTTTTTTAAAGAAAATTAAACAAAAATCATTATCAATATTATATTTATATATTCAAGTTCCCTTAATAAATAACTTAATTAATTTTCATTTGTTGATGTATATTTTTAAAATTTTTTTTTTTTGCACATATTTGCACATATGCTTGAAGGTGTTTCCATATATATTAGTTTTATTGTTATTATTATTATTATTATTTTTTTTTTTCTTTTTGTATGCTACATATTTATTTATAAGTTATAGGCTACTAATAACTATTATTGTTCTTAATAATTTTTCAATTTATTTATTTATTTTTTTTGCAATATCAAAAAAGTCTAGAATCATTTTGAAAGGAGGAAGAAAGTTAGACGCTTTGCTTACAGAATACTTTAAAAGTAAGAAATTAGACTTTTTGTTTAAAACGAAAATATCAATCTTAGGGTGTATGGAATTCTTTACTTTGTAAGGGGAAGAAAGACAACCATTAAAAAAATCTTATTCTCAAAAGGTATTCAAATAATTTGAATTTTTTTACTTCAAACTCTCTTCTCCTTTATGTTTATTATGGATGTGCTTCTTCTTCGCCTATCAAATCAATTTACAAAATTTTATTATTGGGATCTAATAATAAAAGATATTCAATGCTTTTATCTTCGGGATGTGAACATTTAAGTTTCATTCTTAGACAACCTGAAGTGACGGTCTATCGTATTTCGGTTTTGACTATGTTTATACGGAGTGTGTCTATACGATTATGAAACTAGAGACGGAGTGATAAAAATAACAAAAAAGAACGACTTTTACGTCAATGCGTTATTAGCAGGGCAGGACAATACAGATTTGCAAATGTCCTTCAAATTGAATGCTCGAAAAGGCCCGAATATGTTCTACTTCCATAAAATTTCACATCGCACGCATCTATGGACACTTTATCGCATCTTAAAAAACGGATTTGCTAACTTAATAACACTGATATTTCAGAATAGACTGAAATATCAATTTCAAACGCTTGTTATTCGAACAATTTGTAACTTATGGAAAAATTTTGGATGTTGAATAATTGGTAAGAAAAGACAAGCTTGCAAAGGATGCTAAGTAATATAGGTATGTATATAACAAATAATTTTTATTTGCATCTGTAGGGTCACTATACCAATAAGCTTTGCGCGGACGCCTTCCCTAAAGTCAATTCGAGTCCAAGTTTTGGATAGTTCTTAAGTTTATTCTATGAACATTTAAAGACTTTTCACGCAGAGAGTTTTCAGATTTGTAAAGACCCAAAGTTATTGTTTATGCTTGCAAATTTTCGAATTCAGAAGAAATCTTTAACCCTTTCTTTTAAGTCGTGTTTTATATTTACTTGAGAATCGTAGCATTGGACTCCTTATGCCTAAGGAGTTGATTGTAGAGGGAAGAACAGAAAAAGTAACATGCAAATGGAAGTGATCAAACGTAATGGTCCGGTGATTTACAATGTGCTTCCTTTCATTTTTAAATTATTTCCTAAGCTAAAGAAAATTTTTTTCAATTCCGAACACTGCTGTGTGCGAAAAGTCAGATCAATTTAATTTATTTGTTTTGAAAACTATTTATTATTCTAAATCGGCTTCGTTGCTTTCAAAGTAATGTCCAAACTTGGGGAAAACAATATTTCTAATATTCGCTCGATTCGGGCATCTCGGCCATCAAATGATACGAATATTGATCGAAGTATTATTATGAGTGCCTCTACCAACTAAATATATTAGTGGTTTTATTCCATTTCCAATCTTCATATGTATGCATCGCTAAGGTAATCAGCCTTTCTAAAATCATAAGCCAACTTTGGTCTGTACGTCTTATCTCTTGTAAGTCACATGAAGAAATGTTCAGTTTCAACTTGCCGACTAAGTTTTTCACTAAATTTAACTGTGTACTTCAAAGTCACTTAATAATCACTTAATTATTATATTTAATTTAAAGGCTTAAAGCACTAGCATCTAAGGCTATGGGCTTTATTGAAAGCCCTATCGCACTTGGAATTTAAATCCACGACAATTGAGTAGTTAGTCGAGTCACTCAGACGAATAAACATTACTGTAAAAATAATTCATAGAGAGATCAGAACATCACAGAGAAAGCGTACGGTTTGATTTCTTCGAAAAGTCCGTTTGGTTTTAGATCTTGCGATGCTGTCTCCATATTATAACTTCTCAAAGCGAATGAAAAGGATAAGACAGGCAGTCTAATATTTCTCTTCTTATTCGCTTTAACAAACTATATTCTGGACATAATGTCGTAAAATATTAGATTGATTGATTGTCTTATGACCAACCGTTCTGGGCGAAGTTCTCGGCTTCAAAAGTTTTTCATTTTTTTGGTTTCATAGGTTTCGGATTAAATAACCATCGCCTTAGCCGAGATGAAGACTAAGCAGGGAAATGCTTACAACGGTCTATATCCATATTCATTTAGGCTGGAATGTGAAAAGAAAAAACAAAAAAAGGAAACTCTCGCAAAATGCAAATTTAAAGTGGAAAAATAAGGGTCGAAATCTTGCAGCACTTTATTCCAGCACTTCAAGTTGATTCGACGTGATGGAAGGTGCTTGAAGCCGAGTGAAACCTTTTAGCTTCTTTACTTCGGTATATGATTTTCTCTGAATCTCAGAATGGGATGTTTATTTCTCTTGTCCTAGATCATTGCACTCCACATACTTGAAAATTCGTATGATAAGAAGGAAATTTCAAATATTTCAAAATTATTTCTACATTTAATTCAATTCAATTAAAATAACTATTTCTGCATATAGAGGAAAATCCCAAACAAATTTTAGACTTAACTTTTGATTTTTTAAAATTTTTTTTAAATGCGCGCCTTGCGAAAAGAAATGACCAGAAAATACATACAGATATATATGGCAGACATTCTTCAATAATCCTCATTATCTATAGAACAGAATTTTAAATTTTTTTTTTATTTTTAGAATTTTTTCATTTATTTCAATAATTTACATAAAACAGTAGCTCACTGCAGTTTAAAACGTGTTTTTTTTTTCTTTCTTTCCTTCTTTTTTTTTCTCTTTTTTTTTTTTTTTTTTTTGAAAAGGATAGGAGGTTAATAGGCTTTCTTAGTTAATATATAAATAATATCTGTATATAAACGTGTCTTTTTGTTTTTCTTTGTTATAACAATCAACTTTTATGTTTAAATTTGTAAAAATTACAAATTATATATAATTAAATATTTATGTATATATATATATATATACATATACATATATATATATAGCTAAGTATTACATGTTTTCTTTTACAAAAACTAAAACGAAAAATATTGTATTTAAGTTTTAACTAAATTGCTGTCAAATATATTAGAGTTTTTGTTTTTAAAGATTTTTTAACAATTTTCTTGTGTATGTATATATGCATATATTTATATATATATATATATACATATATGTATACCTATATATATATATGTATAACTTTCATAATAATAATAAGTGTTTTGTGTTACAATAGAGGGCGTTGGTGGATTGTAGAGCGAAGATTCTGATTTTTTTGTTTTGTTTGTTTTTTTTTTCTCGTTAACAGAAATTTAAATCATTTATATAATAAAGAAGACCATTTTTTTTTTAAATTAAGTTCTTATAAAATATATTGTCCATTGAAATTTTGTTTTTTTTAAATTTTATTTTTCAAAATTAATTTAAAAATTTTTTTTATTTCTAATATTAATGTAATGAAAGGATAAACGCACTCAAAATGATATCTCTCATGCAATACTTTATATAATAAAAGTCGCGTGTAATTTTTATAAACAGAACTTGAATTTTAATCTCAGATTAGAAGGAAAGGGCGATGTACGGGTTTTGTTAAATCGTTTGCAATCTTCAGAAATATCCATCAGGAATTTGTGAAGCACACATATGTTTGGTTATGATTTTAAAGCTAACCTGTTTGCGCTCTCCATGTCTGTTCCTCTTCTGTCGGCTACTTCCTCGTTTGTGCCGTTCTTTCTGTCGTTCTCTTGTCCGTCCGTCTATTGGTCGTTTATGTATTCGCAGGGTCAACTCTGACCCAGAGCTTGCCTTCCTCTTTTCCATATACATCATTGATCCAGGTGTCCATCTGTCCAATCAATTGTTTACTTGTCTGCCTGCCCGCAGGTTGGGCTGTGCTCTCGTCGTTTTGTCCCTCCGTTGGTTTTTCTCAACGCTGGTCAATTTGCCCATACGTCCTTTGGTCTCTCTGGTTTTTTCGTCCGTTCTCCTCTTCTTTTGTCTATCGATCGGCTCGTCCGTCTGTCCATTCGCTGGTTTGTCCGCACGTCGTTCTATTCGTTCGTTGATCCCTCCATACGTCATTCTACCTGTTCACAACTCTATTCCTTCGTGTTTCTTCTTTGCTATTTTAGTTACGATCTATAGAACAAATACAAAGATAAGTGTGACTTGCTGCAACATACGGCCAAATTAGTTGAAACTATATGGAGAAACATGAAACACAATGAAAATGATCGTTGGCACGCCTGCTGTAATAGATCACCATTTAATATCGAAAATATCTATGACTTGCTGTAAGGCCAATATTTGCCAGTGTTCGTATATACTTGTGCTTGGTGCAAAGAGAAGTTGAACTACTTATCACTGCTACGAAATTAAATATTGGACTGTAGCATACTAATACTGCATGGAATCATTGTATTAATGATAAGTATAAGTTTATGACCCTTACGAAGTGTTAGTGGTAGTGGTCAACTAATATACACTGATTCCTTTTTTTCAGCTATAAACTGCAATATTAGTGATTTGCTAAGCAATATTGTGAGACTCAAACGGAAAACCAGTTGCTTCTCAACTCAAAATTAGCGTTATTTTAAGAATTCTGAAAGCCGAATAGAGCTTGGAATTTATATTTCTTGATATTTTGACAGAGACGTAAATTTTCTTTCCATTTAGGGCGTAACAAAGCGGAAAGTAATAAAATGAATGATTTAAGATTCCTAAGCGCATGTATATGCTTGAAAACGTTTACAGATGTTTTAGATATCACTTTCATTGCGATTATCCTACAAAGTAATACAAATTTGTATACGATTTTAGTAGTTTCTCCTTTGTTTTCAATATGTTTGCGATTTCATGTATCATGATTAGACTGATTGGTTTATAAATCTCTTAACTTGCTCTTACATTCATGATAGATTGAATCATCGCGACAGAGTGAAAATGAATTATAATTGTTTTACACTCGTGGCTTAGTTAAATTTTAACTTCGTCAGCGTTTCGTTCTTTTTATGGCTTTTTATACTTTTTTTTTTTTTTTTTTCTTTTGCAATGATTAACACATGTATGTATATATATGTATATATGCGCGTATAGAATTAAATCTAATTTTATTTATATATAATTATATATAAGTATGTTCGTACGTTCGTATGTTCATCTATATATATGCATATGAATGTGTGTTTATGATATAATATGCACGTAATCGATTAAAACTTCAAAATGTTGGTACTGCGGCTCGTCCGGAAACTCGTGATAAGAGAGATGTTTGATGAGGAGAGAGATTCGATTTCATATCCATTTTGTGACACTCCATCAATTGATTGATATTCATTCTTATTAACTACAATTTGAAATTTTATTAATAATGCAATTTTGCAATATTAATGTTTTTTTTTATTTTTTTTTTATTTTTTTTTTAATTAATTCACTTACCTTCACTTTATATGCTTATATTCTTTTCATTATTAAATTAATTAATATATTTAAATGTTTCAAAATATCAATCAATTTTTTTGTTTTTTTTTTTTTTTGCTTTCTCATTTTTTACTTTCTTTATGTTACTTGTCTGTTTGAATTTTCTTTCAATCCTTCCTTCATTTATTTCATGTTCTTTAAGATTTCATCGGTTTCTTCGGGATCTTTAAGAGTATGCCATTGAGCAATAGGTCGCCGAGGAGAGGCCAACATATCCGACCAATGTCTTAATTCAGTACCGGTGCCCATACATCCTAATATACAGCGTCCAATGGGTTCAGAAGTACCGATACGATCATAATCCACCACGGTAACAACCAAGCAGATTTTCTTGTTGAAAAATATTAATAAATAAATATAATTAATTAATAGGTTATTCTTTAAAAAATTTAATTTGAACAAGATTTTTTTTGTCATTTAGTTCCTTTCAGAACATGTTTATACTAAATATTCTTTATATTTGTTATTGATTTAGAAGAAAGGGATTTCTCATGTTTGCGGGATTTTTATGTTTTTAGAGTGAATTATTATAGAAAAATTCTACTTTTCTGCTATAACTTTTGAATTTTGATTATTGGTTTATATTTAGTTGATAAGGAATCTGCGGAAAGTTCATTTCATAGGAATTTGTATCTATGAATATATATTTATACATATATATAAAGGTGAATATTTATTTGCTTAAACTAAATATTAAATATTTACTTACATACGCAGGATATATTTTGTAACTTTTATGAAAGGTATACAATGAGAATCATTAATAAATTTGTTAAAAGAATTTCAAATTTTTGAGCTTAATGTCGTTTAGTTCATCTTAATAACAAGGAAAACCTATAATCAACTTACGTCGAATCTATTCAATTAATGGCTGCACCGTAAGCGCGACATATTCTATGCAAGCCTAAGTATTTATTATGCAGGCATTGCAGCGTTACGGCCCAGCATTAAATAGCTTACACAACTTTTTAAGTATTCAAAATAAGGTCTTATATGGGAAGCAGTCGAAAAGTTGGTTTGATTCGAACCATTTTCAGAAGCATATGTCCTTGGCCTAAAACATGTAAGTGTACCTAATTTCATCAAAATATCCCAAAAATAACGACTTGAACAAAAGAACACAAAAGGGACAGACTGACTGACAAGCGTAAGTCAGTTTAGAAAATGAGTGTGATCTTCTCCCTCCTCTTGTTGTAGGTGTGGTGAAAAATTGTCGACTTGAGGTAAAGATCTTTAGAGAGTTGTACACATCGCAAAATCGGTTCACCAATGACATAAAATTGGAACCGAACCGTTCCTCTCTTTGGCGTACATAAGGTCATTATGTTAAATATCACCAAGGCATTCGACAGAATATGACACGCTCCTCTTGTCCTCAAGTTGAGTGCATTTGGTGGCCGTATCAGTTTGCCTCGATTTACATCGAACTTCGTACATAAACGTCTGATTAGAGTTGCAATCGACACGAGTTTATTTTCAAAGAGTTTTCCTAAAATAAAAAGATCCCGCAGAGCTTTTTTCTTTTGCGCTCGCTCCTCCTAGTGTGCAGGTCATGCCGTGCTTGATAAAATGCACTCTTCATCCATTGGTCGATGGTAGCAGCTTTCGTCACTCCTTTTTTCGTTTCTTAATCAAAATCTTATTGCAAGAGACCTTTCAGTTAGAATGCTGTCGAGCATACAGGATAAATTTTAACGTCAATAAAAGACATTGTTGTCCCTTATCGCAAAGTATCCTTTGGTGGTAGTATAAAAAATGTTATCGCTCGTGGCCACACGCAATACCGTCCATTGGATAGAAGTACTTGAAGTGTCGAAGAAAGAGTTAAGTGTTTACCCCTAATAATCCCCCCCGCCTGCGTAAAGTAAGCAAAACATTCTCAAATAACACAAAATTCTTTCGTCATTAGGGTTCAGCTACATTATATCCTTAATTTTCGTCTATGGGAGAACAGCAAAAAGCTACAGTGAAAAAACTATATAAAATTTACTAAATCGACGAATCAACCAGAGTTTCATCGGAATTTTTCAATTTATGTATTGCAAGGACCAAAGTAGCTGGACTTGTTTTGCTCCTATGCGCAGTTACGAGTTATTTCTAAGTATTTACCATAGTTAATGTATTTTTCGTTATCTGTTCATCCTTTTATAGTAAGTAGGTTGTTATTCTCTTGTGAGCATTATACGGATTTTGTATATAATATAACTAAGGACTGAACTAGAATGGGGACGTCAGCTGACATGCTTTGAGTTTGATCAGTTAACTGATTAGCAAAGCCAGTTTGATTTCGAATAGGGATGTATAGGGGAAGTTGAGTGAGCATTCTCCATCCGTCTAGATTGAAGCATCATCTGAACAATACCATTAAACGTTCATCATCCCTTTGAAAGTGCCCGCCGAGTAGTCGACTTAGGGATATATTTTTAAGAGACCGTCCATATTAATCGATAATCACAGATGATAGGATATTAGAAGAAATATAACTCGCAGGTTTTGGTCTATTCTTTGATTGCTAGCCACTAGGCTCCCGCGATGGAATAAAGTTGCATTGTACTTTCATTTATATTTCGTAAAAGATAGTTTTCTCTCTTGACGTTTTCATTGTAAATAAACCGAACTTGATTATAATGATTAAACGGGCAGTATAGCTTTCATTCGGGCGAGGGATACAACAATCTGGACACTGGAGCAATCACTGAGGCATAAATTGGTTGCGTTGTCCGCAGTGTCCTCAGTGTGGGAAAGAATTGCTAAAGCACGATTTTTCAACATGGCAAAAATTGGTTTCCTATTGCAACACTCATCCGGGAAACATGAGAAGCATTAAAACGAAATACGGGAACACTTTTTGTATTAGACGTTGCTGCTATGATTAGCCCAAAACTCAATCGATAATTTAGCGCGTTTGTAGTGTTTTCTTACGGCGATACATCAAAGGTATTTGCTTGGGTAGATACCCTGGGGGCAAAATGTTGGCGAAATAAGAGTTTCTTTCGTAACAAACCCGGTCATGACCGATTTGTGCATTTGATAAGTAATGCACGTCGCTTGATTTGTTTGACTATTTGTCTGTGGCATCTAAAAATGATATGCGGATATAAAAGTTACTTCTGAACTCATATATTCCTCTCAGCGCTAGCTGCAACTTTCACTTCCGTAAAAATTACACTGCAATGTTAAAGCACGTAAGACATTGTGTATCAAAGATGCCTTCTCAGCTAAATATAATGTATTTCCTTGTTATATATATTTACCTATTCAAAGCTTTTACCGTTTTAATATCGCTCCGATTAAAACGAATAAAAAACTTTTTGACTAATAATTCTCATTGTATACACTATGACTTAAGTCATTGTTATATAAGCTGAAAAATAAAAATATTTCACACAACATTCATTTTTTTCTCTAAGGATATTAATATTAAAAAAAAAAGATATATATAAAAATAATAACACAAAAAAAAAAAAAAAAAAAAAAACCAAAAACTAAAAAGCCATTAGAACGCTCTACTCTAGGTGGTAGCCTTTTTAGATAAACAGCCATTGTTCAAAAACGAAAAGACTGAATGGTGATTTTGATTTTCGGTGATTGCATATAAATGTCCTAAGAATGGTGCGTAAGGCTTCTTCTGTGATTTTTTATGCCGTGATTTTAGTGGGGTGGCGGTGATTTTCGCTATATTTATTTGTATATTATACAAGGCATGCATGGGTTTTTTTTTGGGGGTTGGGGGGTTTTGTCGTGTAGAAAATTTTTCAACTAAGCTGGGTAGAGGTAAAGGCGGTTGTGGTGGTGGTGGTGGTGGTGGTAGGTGGTAGTGTTAAGTAAGGGTAAGCAGTTTACATATGTTTTTTTTTTTTTTTTTTTGTTAGTTTTATCAAATGTATTTTGTTGAGATTTACTTGTTGATTGATTTCCTCAAATTGGGTAATAAATGTGATAATGTTGTGTATGAGGTAACTGTTCGAAGTTTTGTTAATTTCTTACATGAACAATGTTCTTTTTCGTTTTGAAATATTTTTCATATAAGAAAAGTGTTGAGAATTTTCTCTCATTTTTTTTTTTTTTTTTTTTTTTTTTGCAATTTTTGTTTTTTAGAAGTGAAAAAAGAATACTGCTCATTAAATACTGGTAAACGAAAATGTATAATATTCAATCCCATGTCTAAGTAAATATATTTGTTTTTGTTGTGGATATTGTTTTATTTTTTATTTTTTTTTCTGAGGGGGGCAGTAGTAGTGTTAGTAGCTCTATTTGTAGTATACTCATAAAAAACGCTAGGGCTTAGATTGAAATTTATTTGTAATTTCGTTACAATACTCTCAAAATCACCATAATTCAACGTGGATACCTGGGGTTGGATGGATGGATGGGTGTGTCCTGAACACACTCACCTTTCATTACATTTTTCTTTTATTTTCATTTATTACATGCTTACAAGTCTTTTATGTGTTGCTCGTTTTGTGGTTGATTGTTGTTGTTGTGGCTTTGTATCAAATCAGAAGACAGTGTCAAAATAACGAACCCGATATCTTTTTATTAAAAAAAGATTTTATTTGTTTTTTTCTTTTTTTTTTTTTTCTCATATTTCAAGAAATCTTCACAGTGAACATAATTGTATAGTAGTTGGAGTTTTGCTTTGGAAAAGTTTTTTTCTTTTTTTTGAAAAAATCAAACTAATATTTCATAGTTTGCTGTTCACTGTCCCTAAACTCGTTAAGTTATTTCTGAAGTTAATTTTTTTTTGTGTTTGTTTGTTTGTAAACTTCTCTAAAAATAACTTCAAAACTAAGAAAACGAGTGTTTCAGCGAGTGATTGTTATTCTCCTTTTCTTATCTTTTTTTTTTTCTTTTTTTGCATTTCTTTCAGTGTATGCTTAGTGTTGCATTGAAGCGTTATTGTTTGAATTGTTATTGTTGTTGTTAGAGTGGCAATTGTTGGCTTTGTTTTTATAATTATTTTAGAGTTTTAATTTAACTAAAGTGTGGTAGTGTTGTTTACTACAAAACAAGAGATTGGCTGATTGTTGCTTTTCATATTCAAGTATTACGTAAACGAAAACAGGGGAAGGATTATTTCATAACTCATAGTTTAAGTGATAGGTGGTTGGGCGAGTGGTTTTTGGTGGCGGCACACATAACTATTCAATTTTGCCAATTGTTAAGGTTACTTCTTTTTTTTTTTCTTGAATTAATAACAATTTTGTTTGTTTTTAAAAAAGCGCACATTAATTTAACTACAATTAAACAAAAAAATTTTTTATATTTATATAAATATATAAATTTTTTACATGACTTTTTAATAATATTTTTCAAAAAAAAAAAAAAAAACTAAAATCGCTAAATTGCTTTTAGATACAAATAACGCCCGCACGCAACGACGAAGCTTAAGAAGTCTATGTAGTTTAGAAGTCTTGAAGGGAGATGAATTGTCTTGAAATTTATTTTAAAATGAATTAACGTAATTTGTCTAAGTTTTAAAGAGTTTTTACAAATATTTTATAAAAAAGCAAAGCTTAGAGGGCTTGAGTTGCTTCATACAAGGTCTTTGGTGGTATCTGTTCTGTCTGTGTATCTTTGTGTTTTTATGTTGTGACCTAAAGTCATTCAGCTCTTTCAGATCAACGTCTGATAATACATAGATCTTAGATACATTAGAAATTGTGATCTTGCAAAATACTTTCACGGTCATCAGCAAAGATGAAGCGAAGCTTTTTGGCGTGTAAGTGAGTTATGTGCATCAGAAAGACCGGATTCCTATATAACCTATAGTATAAGGCGTACATTCAATTAGCCATAGCTAGTAAGACTACTAAGATTTGAAAAATATGTGGCTGTAAACTATTCTTCCGTATGTCACAATTGCTGCAAACAAAGTTCTATTACGTTAATGAGGAGGCATTTGCGAAAGAGCAATATAGAGAGATAAAAGTTAGGATGTCGATTATGATAAAGTTTGAGTGTAATCTCAAAAGGCATAGGAACACGCTTTTCTTCTCCAAATTCCTTCAGCATAATCTACCAGTAAGTGTAGGCGAAATCGATGCCTAATGCTTGTTGTTTGATACGATTTATATCTTAAAATCTGGTTAGTGGTTTAATAAGCATTTATTGCAACCAAAGACTTTGTCCGAGCGTGGTTCATCGCGAAATATTTATGAGGCAGCTATACTATCAACTATAAATTAGGATGAGAATAATGGGAAAAATATAAATTATACTCGTCAGCCCAATAAGAGCACTTTCAACGTCCTATTGAAACTCGAAGATTAAGCGAGTGATTCTCTCGAAACAGGGAGAACATACGACGGGCAGGAACAGAAAGATCATAAAGGATGCCATGCTAAGTTCAAGGCTGTTTTGTTTGGTAATGTAGAAAGTCGCACGTTCGAGAGGAATCGCCCAACTAAAGGTGATATGGAGTCGAAATGAGAAAATATTTTAGTTCAATTTAGGATCCCTTTAGGAGACCTTTCGTTTCATTAATATTGCGAAAGGTAGAAGAGCTAATTTAAATATGTATCGCAGCCGCATTCAAGGCGACCTTTCATAAGTTTTTCCAAACAGAGCCCTCAGTAAATTTCAGCGTGTACTGGATAAGCCTTTGTCGTTCGTATCAGATTCATTACCTAAGGGGATATCGCGGGCTGACTTCATTCACAAAAAATCAAGTTAAGAGCACACAACCTTCTAAAAGGATTTAGTGCGCTAATTGCCGCATTTCTAATATTGGGGCTTGGTCCGCCTACAAAAAATCGGAAGCACGGTAATTGACTAGGATTGTTTTCAGGATTACCTAAGCGGCCTACAAAAAAGGAAATTTTGAATAGGCATTCTCAAACTATTCTCCATGACAAAAAGGTTAAAAAGGAGAAAACACTGAGAAAATCGTATCTTTCTTTGACCATCTGGGACGAATCTAATTACCATCTGACTAGCACAAGTCATCATGTTGATAGCGTTTTGAGGCATGGCAAGTGGCAATGCTATTATAGGTAGGTCGCTGTAGCAAAATTGTCATAGTAAGTAAATGCGGACAGAATTTTTCAGAGCCAAAACCTATTTCCAGCAATCAAGAGACGAGCTTGCAATGCCTCTTAGAGTATCCGGACAATGGCTTTATTTATTATAAAAATAGATTATACCGTCTATTCGCGAGTAAGGCTTGCGAAAGACTTTAAACAAAGATAAGAATTAATTCGTTAAACGCTATAAAAGTGCATTAAGGACTCGGCGACTAAAAAGTGGGCACGGGTGTTACTGCAATACAGTAGAATAATGATCAGTTGCAATGATAATCATGTAAGCGTTATCTGCATCTAAAGGGTATCATTAAGTCAAGTGATGATGTGTCGTCACTTTTGTTGGGTAAAATTTATAAATTTAATTATATACAATAGGAGTATTATTTAATTGCAGGTTTATAAGTGATGACATATCATTCTAATGAAATGTAAATAAATAAAAACTTGTAAACGGAAGTTCGCTTTTAAACGTTTACTTAATATCAATCATTGAAAACATATTAATTAACAAAATTAAAAGGTTGTTATCGATAAAAAATATTAATATATATTTATATATATATATATATAGATTAATATATATATATATATATATATGTGTGGGTAGATAATAAAAATTCTGAAAGGTCGGGTAGATATTAAAAAATTTTGAACGACTGGTGATCTTAACTTTAAAAGCTTCGTTAAGCTTATGGGTGGGATGGGAAGACAATACTTCAAACACACACACATAGATTGCTCGTATAATTCTTTTTTTTTTTTTTTTTTTAATTGGCTCAGTAAAGTAACAGTAACAGTTAAGTAACAGTTTGAGAGATAGAGAGTAAGAGAGATTACGGGCTGGTTTGCTTAGTATCTGTCTGTGTAACTTTGTTGTGATTTTTTGATTGCTTTTGTTTCTTATTATTTTTTTATTTTAATTTTTTATATTCTTTGTTTTTTTTTTTTTTTTTGCTTTTTAATAGGATAGTAAAATACATTCTCGCATACTTGTATTTGTTCAAATGGTACTTCAAATGAGAACGACTCATTATAGTAAGGGTTGAGGGTGCATTTTTTGATACTTGTCTTCTTCTTTTTCAAACGTTTTCCATTTTGCATGATTGCAATTTTCACATACGGATCTATAAAATAGAATGAAAAAAAAATTGAAAAGAAAAAACGAATATTGAAAAGAAAGATTTACGAACGAACAGAACAGACGGTAACACACAAGAAAATTAATTTTGGAAATTTTAAAAATTTTTTTCTTTGGCTGCTCACATAAAACAAACATTAAACATATTTTATAAATATTGGATTATAATTTTTGAGAAGGTTTTATAATAAAATTCACTAATTACAACTTTTAAATAAGGTATTGAACAGAACAAAAGTTATTTTATTTAATCATATATCAATATACGAATATAGGTTTGTTTCACCTATCGCCCGAGAGTATGTACATAAAGTTTCGCATAAGATATTTTACATTTCATAATATATCAGTCTATCATTTTCAATCACTTTCTGATGGATGACCAACACTATTCTTAAACTGTTCATCTTAGGCCCAAATTAATCTATCACAATGTACATAAAATTTGTGGTGAACGAATTCATTACACTGACGAACTCTGAAAAATTTTAATACCTAAGGTTAGTTAGCAACTTGAATGCCAATCAAGATATATAAGATATATAAGATCGACCTATGGCATGTCCGAGAACAAAAAGGTTAAAATTTTTCGCAGTGAGATTCAGAAACAGATTAGAGCTGCTTGATTAGAATCTTGTTGTACGGGCTAGCTGAAGGGCACGGTAAGTTGTTTGCAAAAATTGAGTTCCCTCTAATAAATACAATTTTCCATTTAATCCGTATGCTGAAAGTGATTTATAAAATTTACTTAGTGCACACGTCAGTCATGAAGTCGACCAGAATTGTTGTGTGTGGTGAATTTTGATATATATTTAACGTATGCTTTTTTAAGCGTCCGTCTTGATGACGTGACGTTTAAAACATCTGACGGGATGAAAAAATTTTCAACCGGTCGAACATAGAGAACTCTGTAAAATGGGCAATAGAAACTTGACAAATATCTAGTACGTCCACACTACTCATTTTCTTTTAAGTAGGCAAGTATTATTATTATTATTATAAACTTAGCCAGAGAATAAATTCTAAGACTAAAAGTCTAAGTCTTAAAGCACTAGCATCTAAGGCTTTCGGCTTTATTAAAAACTCTACCGCACTTGAGATTTGAACCCACGACCATTGAGTTGATAGTCGAGACTCTTGCCTACTCGGCCACTCAGGCGGATAAGTAGGCAAGTAGAATTACAATTCTCTTTCATATTCGGGTTGAATTAAAGTCTCACGTTAAATGTGAATACCACTTCGTCTTTGACTTTTGAGAGTTGCATGGAAAGTGCGTTTCACACAAAGGATACGAAGAATTGCCCATTTAGCAGTCCTTCTTAGGAACTGAATACATTTCATTGTTTAATATATTCAAGTTGTACTTGACAGCTTGATATTTTTCTAATAGATGTGATGGAAGCTTAAACAAGCCATAAAAAATTCGCAGGGGCGAGATAGCGCAAAGATTGCCGAAGGTGCTGAAAGATCTGGGATGGACATAAAAGATGTCTTTTCAAATGTCATAAACAGCTGTGGTCTGTTGGTTTAAAATAATATCTAAGATTTATATTAAATTTTCAAAGATTGCCTTGACGTAGTCAAAAACTAAGTCCGTTGTGAAATTGCTGAGTATGACTGAAAAGTGTTCTCTGTAGTAATGCAAAGCTACTCAAATCAAATGTAAAATGACACAACATCGGTTAACTCAATTAATGTATCTACATTTGAATGCCTTATCCAAGGGCGGACCTGGAATAACAGCGCAAAAATGGAATTCTGACAGTCCAAAGCTGGAAAGTGGTGAAACCTGGGCTGGTATATATGGGCCGAGATTTTGAAAGGCCAAATCCGTAGGAATATGCACCGTCAATATTTCTAGCAAAGGTCTATGCCAACTCTACTTGTGCATCAGAATGTTTACGAAAGCAAGAGAACACTAAAAGGTAAAGAATAATTTCTAATTTCTGAATGAATTAGGTAAGCGTAACGAGGCGCACCTAATATCGGAACGTTCTGGTATCGAAGACAAAGAAAGGGCTGACTGTGTACCTAACAGGGAAGCACATAGGACTAATATCGATACGGAATCTTTCTGTGGCTTGCCAAGAAGCCATATTAAGAGGCCGGTATCGCAATGGGAACAGAAAAAATCAGCATATTCCTTGAAGCAGAGGGCAGGACAACGGCAAGCTAAAAAATAAATCTTCTGGCACAGCATACGTGAATCATGAAGAAGGAACATACGTGTCGTACGTGAATTTTATACGAGTTAGAACTTCCTCATGCACCACCTAAAACATATATGGGCATCTCGAACGCCGATTCATGCTGACTTTACGAGGAGACCAGGTCCCATCATATCCTGTGCGAATGCGCGGTTTCTTCAGGATCAGATACCACGTGTTTGGCGAACAACTCACAACTTCGAAGGGCCTACGGCGCTCGGAACCTACGAAGATGGCGGGATTCATTTGAACCCTAGGAGGACTACAAGATATGTTATTTTTCGAAGACTTCTCGACATCGTTAATAAGTTGGCTGACATTCCTACAGCTTACATAGGTTATGGCTCGCTTTATTCTTGAAAAAAGAAAAGTGAGAAAAGGTCGGGGCAATGATGGCATGACATTACCAAGAAATCAAATATCGTTAACCTTTTTCTGGGTACAAGCAGAAGTGCGATATTTGTACGCTACAACAACTTTTCAGAAAGTATTTCATATCCCGAGTTTGTATTAACGAAACGCTACTGCAACGTAAAAGCATTGAAGTATTCTGAGAAGAAAAATGTCAGCCCAAGGTGAACCACCACAGAAGAGTGTACAGTGTGTGTAGTGTGTAGTATGAGGTTTTAGACTCTGATTAAACGGTTAGCTGAGTAATTAACTAGAGTGCAGCAAGCAATTCAGAATGAAATAACCCTTCAATCGTGACAACATCAAATCACACATACTTTTGACGACCTGTCGGAAAAGTGAAGAGCCTCTGCGGTGAAGCTTTGATACATTAACCGTTTCGCGTGCTGCGAAACTTCCTTGATGGTCTTAAGTTACACTCAAAGGCGAGCTTTTGGGCAACTTTTTCGCTGATAATTCATAAAAGTCCCACCTAATTAAACAACTTACTGAAAATTGACAAACGGTCTTAGAAAATACGACAAAAGAATCATTATGCACTTGTGTAAAATTTAGCTTGATAACAATTGAGAAAAAACCTCTCAAGCCTTGTCCTCAAACTGTTGTTTATAAACCTTTTTTATATAATCAAAAGTCATTCAACATATTTAAATATAAAAAGCACTTTCTTAGAGCTCGAAATTCAAAATTTGTCTTCAATAGGTCGCTCATGTGCAAGTTCTACAAAAAAAAAAAAAAAAAGAGTAAAGAAATCTACATGAGCAGCTTTATTTGCGCAGTCTCCAAATCAACAGCAAATCGTATGACGTCACTAAGTCGTCGTATTCAGAAATGAGTTTTTAAGTTGATAACTTGACTGCCAAGCCAACTTTACTTTTATTTGCAAATACTTTGTGTGCAAACATTTAACAAGGGCCTTCGAAGTTGCAATTAGAAGGCAGCTGCGTAGAGAATTTATACTCAAGAGCTCTTCTCGAGCATTGCGGTAGTTAGGAAATCACAAACTTTTATTATAGATGGGACAGCAGCTTCCACTGAACAATGAATTGAATTGAGAACAATAGTGCAGCGCCTAGCAACTCGTATATCCGAAAAAAGTGGTTTCTTTATATAAGTAATTTATGAGATTTTCGTTCATACGGTAAGGTTTTTGCATCCGTTTGAATAAAGTTAGATCTCTTGGCCAAAATATAAACGCTTAGAATGATCATTAAGCCATTAAGAGCGATACCACAATTTCAAGATAGGGTGTGGACTATTTGCTTATATATAGTACACCAGTTGTGATGGAAGGGTCTATTAAGTTTATGCAGATGTATGCAACACCAGGAAGGCGTTAAAATAGACCCATCTTTTAAGATGTAAGCTTGTCTGTCCGTCTTGTTTGTGTGCAATTTGAAGGCGGAGATATTTTCATGAAGTTTAGTAAAATAACCTATTTTGACCTAAGGACGAACCCCATTGTCCGAATTTGAATCATTTATTGGGACGCTTATCACATAAAGTTGCATTTTGAAAAGTAGCAATATGCGTAATTGTGCGGTGGTGGTGCATAGCACCCATCACCATAGCATTTTTATTCGTTGTAAATAACTCTGTAGGCGACAGGTTGTAAAAGATTCGACTGAAGCCGAATCAAAGGATTATCGTTTTTTAAATGCAAAAACAATAAATTAAGAAATTTTCACGTATTTTAATTTTCTTTTGTTTTTACTTTAACGAAATTATAAGAAAATTACTGTAAGCTGAACAATTTCTTACGAGGTTTTTGTTTGTAAAAGCCTAGAAGATCTTATAGGTATTAAAAGAGATATTTTTAAAGGCAACACCCCGTGGAAAAAATCTTAAAGGATTTATAATAAGGGTACGTTAAAAAGAATTATTTATGAATAACGTGCAACAAAAACTCTAAAAAAAGGGAATTAACTTAAATTCAAGCGTTTATTTATACTTAAACTAAACAAAAATTTAACAGAGTGTTGCCTAATAAAAATATCATATCTTACGGGGGCGCGATATAATGAGGTTAATAATATAAGCTGCTATTAGAAATAAAATGAAAAGTTTTTTTTATTTATTTTTTTTTTTTAATTAAAATGGACTTTAAAGGGAAATTTTTTGTACTTTTCAAATTAAATTTATAAAAAAATGTTTTTGTACAAGCATAGCTGAGTGATCACTCGGTTGTAAAGTAAGTCATCACTCTTAAGTTTCACTTTTTTTTTTTTCTTTTTTTAACCTAAAAATTTAATATAATTCATATTTGTTTATAATTAAAAATTGTTTTGTTAAATTCTATATAATTGTAAATAACACACAAGTTAACATTAATAATAATAATAATATACGTGTAGCAAACGAAAGAGTAATAGAAACGAAACAATGCTTTGGTTTTTAAATATATAAAAAAATATTCTTTTAATCGTTTTTTGCTTTTTACAACAATAATAATTTGGTTTCCAAATCTATTACCAGACAATCCACCGACGTCCATTTTTTTGAGATTTTTAGCTTCCAAGATAACGACAGTTAGTTTGCCTGCAGTCGGCACATAACGCAAAGAGAAGCATATATCGCCCAGCTTTTCCTAAAGTTTGGAAACAAAAAAGAAACAGAAAAGAACAGAGGGAGAGAGAGAGAGAGAGGGAAATGAGAAGAGAAAAAAAAAAAAAAGAAAAGAAATAAAAAGAGACATAGACGTAGATAGAAGAAAAGGGAAGAATAAGAAAGGAAATGTATAAAATTGATAAAAACTGTCTTTTTATATCGAGAATTTTATGTAACTACATACAATATTAAATAATTTTTATTTTTTTTTTTTTTTTGCTTTCAATAAACACAGAAATGACACATAGAGATAGTTATTTGTTAGTATATTTTTTAACATCTCTTAACATTTAAAAGATGAAGTGCTACATCAAGTATTTGAAGGGTCTTTAAAAATTCCTAAAAAAAATTTCAATTCCTGCCTTAAACGGGATATTAAAATGCATTGACCAATTTTGCACATCTAATAATTATTTATACATAGCGCGAATATTATATAGTATAAGGTTTTGAGTTGCAATGTATATATATATATATATATATATATATATATATGTCTCTTTACGCATCGCGTCGTATATTTGCCCGTTCTATGGTCTTACTGTTAATTGCCTTTCTTACGGTTGCCTCGGTACCTCTACATTTTTTCTTTTGCCGATCTGTCTGCCGAGGAGCATTATTTTCTGTTCTTCACCATTTCTCTGCTTGTCTGTTTGGTTATCGGCCTTTCAGCTCGGTCTTTTATTCGTCTTTTCGTTCGCCTGTTCGTCTCTATATATTTGTTCGTTCGTTCCTCTATACATCGTTTTCCCACCAACTGTCTGCCTTACTTCCCTTTTTATCGCCCCGAAATGCATTCACTTATAATCGCCTCATTTCCCTGCTTCGAGGAAAACATCGGCTCCCCTGCTCAGCCAATTATTCCCTACAACCCTACTTACTTGTA
>NW_023998416.1:23873420-23981035 GCF_014805625.2 Glossina fuscipes
AACATTAATTTAGAACATCGATAAGTATACACTCACATATACACAGACATACACATATATAACAATGTTAATATGATACATTGAAATGTACGCCTGTTTACGTTTTACTTATGCAAAAGGCTCTAAACAGAAAGAATTACACACACAAAAACACATTTAGATTTACTGCACGTCAGGAGAGCTTCGATTGACTTTTCTTTTTGTTCTTTTTTATTTCAAATAAACTATTAAAAGAAATTTATAGAAAAAAGGAAGCGAAAGCATAAATCAATTAAAAAAAAAAAAAGAAAAGAAAGAAAGAAAAACTAAGGAAGGAAAAACAAACAAAAATATATATATGTTTTTGTGTTGTTTTTAGTGAAAGGTTTGAAACGAGAGAGAGGATAACGAATAAACTCGCATTACGTAATAATAATTCAAATAGAATTCTATGAGAGAATAAATATCTATTATTTTTATCATTATTATTATTATTGTTATTATTATTATTATTATTATTATTACTATTATTATTATTATCTTCTTTTTCTTTTTCTGTTTCTGTTTTAGTTTTCTTTTATATATATAAAACACCCAGCTCAAAATAGATTTGGTTTTATAGTTTTGGTTCTTGTTTACGTTTCGTATACAATACACTGAACAAAGTACAAAATAGTTATCAATGGTTTCATAAATAAATTAATTCTTAAAAATAAAGTAGAGTTTCATTTATTTTTACGGAAAAGAATGAATACATTAAAAGTAAACAAAAAAATAAACATATAAATAAATAAATAATACCTTCTTCTTAATAGTAAAGAAATTATTATCAAAATAATAATAATATATATATTATAGTTTTTCTTTTCAATGAGTACAAGCATTTAATTAATTAATAGCATTAAGAGAAAACTAATTAGATGGGATTATAGAATAAAAAAAACAAAAAAAAAAAAAAAAAAAAATTCGAAAGATGTTTAGCAATAAAATGGGAGAATTATATAAGGGCAAGATATAAATAATTGTTACTTAAACTCTTGGTAAAGGCTACAATTTTTTTTCTTTCACGCACACTAATTAATCAAATATTTAACCTAAGCCAAGAATTTATAATAATATTATTACTATATAGCTAACTATATGCAAAAAAAATTAAATTGAAAAAGAGTAAGGAAAAAATTTTGACTTACCCTGTTCAAATAGTGAAAGTATTAAAAAAAATTTTTTTCTTATGTGTTTCATATGTTTTCTTCTGAAAATTAAAAAAATAAAAGAAAAAAAAAAAAAAAAAAAAGTTTTGAAAACAATCTAAACCATTCCAGACCAACTTTCTAAGCGTAAGCATTTTTTGACAGTTAATCGGCACAGGCCAGCACGTAAGAATCGTGACTGCCAAGTCAGTGTTCGTGGCAGAGTTTTTTTCGGTCGTAGTTACAGCGAGCCCGCCGTCCGTAAAGACATAACACCTACTGACTAGGCGTACGCTCACTGGGCTGCACTCTCTCTTCATATCTTTTTCCCTTTCCCTGACTTCTTTCTGATGCTCAGCGTGTTATTCGTATAGGGGTTATCATCCCACTTTTGATCGGCGACATGCATTGGCAAAAATGATAAAGTAATGCGAACTATCTATGTACGCAACGATCAAATTCGATGATTTCGACGTTTCTCTACATAAAATACCAGTTTTCCATGCAGTATTATTGTCTTATTCACTGTATACGGATGCTAATCATGGAGAGCCCAAATTTTCATTTTCGACATTCATTACTATTTTTGTTGCATTTGCTACGAAAGCTCTTCATACTCTTCTAGAAGCTTATGGTGATGCTGCTCAATCATTTGTCAATTTTCGGCTTTGGTTTCGACGGCTTATAAATGATGATTTTGATATTAATGACAAAGAACAGCCTAGAGGACCAAACAAGCTCGAAAACGATGAATTGCAAGACTTATTGGACGAAAAACCAGCTTAAACTAGCAAAGAATCCTCGAACGGCTTTTAGACATTTACATGGAGGGGAAAGGCATGAAACTGTCATTGCAACATCGCGATTAGATTGTTTGCCAGGCAAAGAAAGAACAATTTTCTGTGGCTTGTTGTGGCTGGCGATAAAAAGTGTGTCTACTAAGACAATACCAAGCGCAAAGAGTCAAGAGTTGGTCAAGGGGAGCCATCCATATCGACACGGAAGCTGAGTTTTCATGGTCATAGAATTTTTCTGTGAATGTGACGAGGCGATGGGGGGGAGAGGGTATGTGTAAAACTCTTTCTGGAGATGTCTGCCGAAGTCAATTGACCCAAATGAACGATGAACGATCAGCAATAGCGGCTAAAAGATGCCAAGTCGTCCTCTTGCTTGGGAACGCTCGGTCACACGATGCAACAGTTATCAAGCATGCACTGTTGCAGCTCGAATGGGAAGTTCTGTGACACCCAGCTTAGTTGTTCAGATCGATTCAGTATGGCTCGGTTAGCACGCGGTTTAGAAAAGTTGAAGAAGGATCGATTGGATCGCTGCTAAATCAGTCACGTTCTTTTGACACGGTATTGCCATGTTGCCAGAAAGATGCAAAAAAAGTTGAACAAAATGATGGGAAATATTTCGATTAATATATAATATATAGCTGGTAATGTTTTTCAATAAATGCCTTTTCAAATAAAAGAATAATCAAAATACCTGCAAACACCTAATCAGATTATATTGTCTTACTCAATTTATCTTCGTTATTGCTTCCCTTTCTAGAGGCTTCATATGAGTTATGAAATGTCAATTAATATCCTTGAAATATTAACTTCCGATCAATTACATAATCTAAAACGATGAGTTCTTTTTTTTTATTCGAGCTTAAGGTAGATTGATCAATGGTTTAGAAGTCTTTCATATAGCTCTGGAATGGCTCAATAGTATTAAAAAGGAAAATAAAAGGCAAATAAATTAAAATTGAAAAGAAATTATAAAATATAAAAAAAAAAGGAAAAATCGAAGTAAATAGTTTAGATCGAAGCTCCGTGTCAACAATACAGCAATTTTAAAAGCAAAATTTATAATAAAAGACAATTTTGATTATAAAATAAATATATATAAAATTATTGAAATTTGATTCTATTTCAATGAATTATTTAATTTTATATTTAATACGTAATAGACTGCAAATAAATAATATAAAAAATTTATAAATTTATATATAGATTTGATCCAATACTATAATTTTCATTTCAATTTCTATTAATATAAACACAAAAATCTTAAATATTCCAATGTATCTCAATAGATAAATCGATCGAACACAGACAGATGATGAATGCAGTTAAAAGTTAAATAATTTTCTTAAAAAAAAAAAAAAAATTAAAATTTATATTAATTTAATTTTACTAATTAACAACAAACAGTACAAAAAATAAATTAAATGAAAATTAAATATAAACGAAAAAATAGATAACTTTTTCTTTTTTATTATTATTATTAAGAGTACACAACAATACACAAAAAGTCGAGTAGTATGGAAAATATTTTTCTTTTTTTTTTTTTTTTTTTAATATTTTAAACCAATAATAATACTTACGTGAAATTTTTGAGCAGAAAAATTTTTAAAAAAAACAAATTGTTTTCAATTTTGTTATTTTTTTTTTTTTTGGTTTTTTTTTTTTTTTTTTTGCAACCGCCGGATTGTTCAGATCGATTGGTTTTATAAATTTTCGTTGTTTTTTTTTCGATATACACAGAAAACAAATTAGAGAGAAAGTTATGTAGAATAATATGAGTAAAAAGAGAGGATTAAAATTTTTGAAAATTTTTCATTTCTGTAATAAAAATATTTTTGTATTGAATGCAAAAAAATTTAAAGAAAAGTGTAAAACGAACTAAAGATTTGTGAAAATTAGAAATTTTTTTTTTTTTTTTAATAAATATATAAAATATTATGTTATATATTTGTTGACTGTTCTAAGGAAATTATTTAAAAAGTAAATTAAGCTTAACATGCATAACTTAATATAAAAATTTCCGATCATTTTAAATAAATATTTTTTCCGTTGTCACGATAAAGAAACTTTTCATATCCACCATCGCCGAGTACTTTTACCAGTCATAGGGTTAGTACGATCGCCAATAAGCGATCATTTCTTTCAAAACATTTAAAAAATTTATATTTGAAGCACAGACATGTCGCGATATCTATATGTTTATTATGGAAGTTAATCGATGGGTCATATCGGAAATAGAAACAATTTTATCAAAAGCAACTACAATTATTATCACTTTGGTAGAAATGAGATGCCGTCATCAGTGAAAGAAGTTAAAGAGAAATAGATTTATATCCGAATTCTCTTGTTCTCTCTTTTGCCCTAATAGAGAAACATGCTCATTTAAAACGCACGCTCACTATAGGCTTAACATTTAAAATTAATTTTAAAATGAAGTGGAACTGGAATGTAGACAATTGACAACAATGTGCACTTAAGAGTTCATAAATTGAAATGTGAACTGCGTTGGCAGCCATCACGCTTAAATTAGATATATTATTCCATTAATGGCTCAATAAAGCAATGAATTTTCCAAAAAGAAAAGAAAGTAAGCAGTCAAGCTTGGATCGTAATAAATTTTTTCTAATCTAAAAATAAAATAGATCATCAACTTCGAATAGACGCAGTTCGCATGACTTTTGAAATTGGGAAGATAATTTTGTAGAGTATGTAAAGATGTTCGTGCATTCCGAGGAAAGAGTGGCTGGTAGCTAATGTCATCTACCGTTTGCAATCTAACTATGTCAACGTTTGACACAACCTTTTATACCTTTTTGTAGTTCGATTGGGCGCTTTCCAAATAACGCCTACGCCATTGCTCGGGCGGTCAGTCATAATATATCATTGAACAACATTTTTAAATTTCGACTTTATTCGCGAAAATAGCGTCCTTCAAGAGCGATAGGACTTTTTTAGCACTTCTCCGATATATCTCTGGAGTACGTCTTTGGGATTTGCAAACCAATACACTAAAAAGTAAGTGCAGTACTCACTTCGCAAAGCATTTTTGGATCCGAAAAATTTTATGCAAAGTAGGGCGCTTTTCGTTATCTTCAGAATGTGAGCAACGTCATTTTTCGGTTAAGGAGAATGGTTTTCAGGATTTTTTAATGTTTTCTGTCGCTATTTTATGCTTGGCAAAACTGGAATTGTTTAGGATATCCCGTAGGAATAACTTGAATCCCGATTTTTGACATGCCCCATGTCAAATATCTAAGGCAAAACTTTTCGACTATTTTTCTAAAATTTTTTGTGATTAATTTGCAATTTTTTCTTCTTCTTTCACAACTCAGCCGCCATTCTTACAAGTATAAGTGTGAATGACTAAAGCTAGTATCAGTTTACGGGCGAAGGATATAGCTTATGCGCAGAATCGACTTAAGAACAAGCACATGAAAAAGGAAGATTTGATTTAGAAGGCTAGCGACGATGGACATGCACATTAAATAACTTGTTTGTTGTATATATTTGCCATGTAAGTAACTGCACATAGGCATAGCTCACATTGAGGCGATGTTCAAAAGTATTGAGAGTTGTTAATACGTGGAGTCACGTCACCGCCTCCTTGTGGTCCAGAGTTGCCAGGGGACTTAAGTCTGCGAACGAATCGCAGGCCGCTGGAGTCGAATAATTAGAATTTCTGCCATAGGCTGCCACCGACATCAGATGACTTTAGATCGTAAACAATACTTTCGAGAAAAACAGCAGCTGGGTGACTAGGCTGCCGGGCCAAACTGATTTTATAACAAGAATTAATTGACAATATTTTATGTAAAGTTAGCGTCTTAGTAATAGAACAAGAAAGAAGTTTACACTTTCTTGCGTTACATTGCACTTCCAACTTGGAACTGGATGCCAAGACATCTGGCGTATGGTGAATATAAGAAGATTCAACTCGAATATGGGTTTCCTGCTCGATTTTTAAATAAAGATATATATATATATATATATATATATATATATATGTATATATGTATATATGTATATATATGTTTATATGTATGTATATGTTTCAATATATGTGTATTTTGTGATAAAATAAACGTGTATTGAAATACCATAAACAAAATGTTTAAAACATTCTCAGTCTTTAATTTAAGCTTAATTAATGTGTAGGTTTAATTAATTAATTATTTTTTTTTTAATTAAATAATTTTAAATATTGTTGTTAATGTGTAATAAATGTTTAGTTAATGTATTGGCGGTTAGGACGTAAAATGTTTTTCGATAAATTTTGTAAAAAATATTTTTTTTTTTATTGTATTTTATTAATTATATTATTATGATGCTTGTTTAGTGTCGGATTTTGATTTTGTTTGTGGTTTGATGTTAATTTCAATCGTAGTGGTGGCTATTGGATGACAAGGTGCAGAATATATATAATATTGGGAATATTCTAATTTTAAAGATTATTACTTCAAATTGTTTTGGTGCTTTAAAAAAGAGTTTTTTTTTTTCTTCATTTTCTAACTACGAAATGAGTTTTTTTTAAAATATATTTTGTATTGCTAAGTGAGGACAAGTGATACAAAAAAAAAAAGAAAAAAGAGGGGAGAGAAAAAAAATATTGTTTGCGAAAACAAATTAATAAATAAATCATAATTAGATAAATAATTAACAAATAAATTAATATAAAACCCAGAAAAAAGTGTAAGAAAACGAACCAAGGAACAAATTCTGCAAGGGAGTATATGACATCTATAGCTGCCATAACGCAGATATCGATAACCTAAACGGAACATTTTTGATACGGTACGGATTTTTATTGCTGTTTGGAATAAAAATTCGAAATTCCCTTTTGAAAATTTACTCAGCTTTTCATTTTTCTAATATTGAAATTAGAATAGAGTTTTAAATACTTCTTGAAGTTTTCTGATCTTTTTAGCTTTAATAAGCTATTCTTGGCGGAGAATGTTTACTTGTATCTCATGCAATTTAATTCACGCATTATAAGCGCAAACTTCCTGCCTTCAATTTTCCAATTTTTAATAACACACAAGACCTAGGTGAAGCAACTTTATATTTTGTATGCTGGTTTCAGGTTTTTTCGATTTTATCTCTTTCTAAAAATATCAAATTATAAGGAGTTCACTATGCCTCGAAAGAATGATTAGCAAGGAAAACAAGTAAGAACTTTTTAGTCGAGTACCCAAAAAAAAAAAAAGGACTTACATGTTCAGTAAGACTAATGCCTTTGTCAATTTACAATTATGTAGCAATTTTCACCATAAAATATTGAAAAACAGTTTTTTTTGCTACGTAAAGATTCAGTTTTCTTATGAATCGTTATATGAGAAGGATTCAAAAAATTGATCCAGCCAAACCAAATTTTTCATACCAATGTCGGGATACTATTACTTAGTGAGCTTTGTTGACAAAGTTTGAAAATTGCAATATAACGAGTGTTCAAAATAAGGAGTTGTATGAGGAGTGGTCGACAAAGTGGACTGATACGAACCATTTTCAATAGCGTTCGTCTTTAGGTTAAAGCATGTCATTGCACCATTGCAAATATCATCAAAATATTTTAAAGATTCCGATCTGTAGGCTGAATACATGGGCACACATCAAATGGACGGAGGGACACACAAGCCTAGAACAATTTTCTGACTCGAAGCTCTTCTCGATGTTACGTATGCCCGGAGAAATTTTATACAACCCTTTAATCATAAAGCAGGGTAGGGTAGAAAAAGTCGTTAGGCAATCTTAATCATGGATAAAAAATTTCAAAGACAAAATGAAGTCAGTCATCCGTTATGAAAGGAAGATTAGTCTCTTGGTATACATTTGCTTAATGCAAACAACTCCGTTTGTACGAAATCTCACTTTGCTTACGCTTGCATTAAATCGGCGATCCTTTTCACAGTTGCAAACGCACTAAATAAAAACGTAATTTTTATTTTATTCTTGGTTTTCAAAAGTTAGTAAAGATAAGAAATAATAAGCAAATTAGGAAAAAAGAAGAGAAAGAGATAATAATAAAAAAGGATTAATAGCAGAGTATAAGTGAAAAGAAAATTATTTCCTTCATACTCTAATATTGTAGCCTAAATATTCGTTATCTTAAAATTGTTTCAATTGTTTTCTTAAAATCAAAGGGACAATAAAAGAAGCTATATTTATCATATAATGAAGTTTATTTATTCACCACCTAAGGTTAAAATTTTACTCATTTTTCTAATTTTCGGGAATATTTTCTTTTTATTTTCCTTTTGCTAAATTTAAGCCTAAACACATCAGACCCAAGACAAGTTTGAGACGAGAATTACATGTATAGGTAGTCGTTAGCCGATCGCGTTCTGAATGAGCCGACAGACGAGGGCTTGGCAAGACTCTGACAGAAATAGAGTGATGCACGACTAGATGGAGTTATCGAAAATGCATAATCGGATGGATAGAGAAGTAAAGGATAGACCTTCGATAATATTTAATTGTATTAGAGGTGGTAGAGGGGAAGAATAGGGCTTCTTGGATTCGAGTTTTACTTCATCCTTTGTACTGCTTACTACTTTTTACTGCTGGTTACTGTCAACGTAACCCATCAATAGAAACCATCATACATAAATTGCTATAACATGTCTCTTATATTATCGTGCTCACGGACTTGTTCGAATATTGCTTTCATTTATGTCATATATTGTCATCAGTTTTTATCAACTAAGGTTTAGAAAGGGTTTATATCCGCAGTACGCCTATAGAGTTGCGCAAAAGGAAATTGTAACGTACGTACCTATTTTCAAAGTTAGAAATGTCTAAAGGTTTTACCATTCTCTGGTGATCGGTATTTCAATGCTTAGCGATGTTATTCCAACTATTGTTGTCGTGTTCTCCTAGAAAGTGGTTGTGCGCTTAGACTAAAGATTTGATTACTTTCACTTTTGGAATGAAAGCAACTGAGCCATTTTCCATCCTTGTGTCTTACTCTAGGGTTTGGTCAAAAAGGCAGAAATTTATTGAGCAGCCTTCTGCCATATGTTAGTCACATAGCAATTCTTAAAGCAAGAAATCTCTAACGCTTTCTATATATTCGGTTTCTTTTCAAATAATATTGGACTACTGATATACTGATTCTATAGGCAAAAGGATAGGCAATATATCTTGGATGAAGAAAGAAGTTTCCAGAAAAATAAATTCTAAGATTAAAGTTTTAAAGTGCCGCCATCGAAGGCCATTAGCTTTGTTGAAGACTTGTGGTTTGAATCCACGACCATTCAATTATTCGTCGAGACAGATTGCCTGCCTTTTCGAACACTCAAGCGAGTAGACCTTATTTTAGACAGGACATAATAAGTAAAGTTTGACGCTTTTATTACAAATACTTTTTCCAAATAGAACAGAAAAAGTAAATCTTCAGGGTTTTACTAGAAATATTTTTTTTTAGACAATGCCAGGCTTTTTCGACAAATATTTTCTCCAAACAGAACAGAACCAGTAGGGCTTTTTAATTAAGTTAATCAAGATAACTGTGAGTGCAAACCGAGTAAGATTTCTAACAGAAGTAATAGAAGAACGGTTTGGTAAACTCAGCTTAATACGACTCAAAATTTTGAAAGCCTTAGGTAACTAGATGTGTGGTCAATTTTCAATTAATTTTCATCTTCAGGTGGTGGATATAGAAAAAATGAAAATCAAGTTATATTTAATTTATGTAATAAAAATAATTTTCAAACACACATGCAGTTAAATGTGTGCCGATATATCTTATTTTAAAATACAAATATTTAACTACAGTATTAGTAATGCGAGAAAAAATTTCGACAGGCAATGAAACGAAATAAAAGAAATTATGTAAATAAATAAAAAAATTAAAAATCAAGATAATGAATTAATAAAAAATGTAAAAATCTTTAGTGTTCATTTTAGAGTTAGTTTTGCAAATATAGTTTTCATTTACCTTCTAAAAGGTGGAAAAAAGCAAAGGTTTTTTTTTTTATTATTTTTCATTGTTTTTTTTTGTTTTTTTTTTTTTGTTAAGGAAATCAGAAAAGAAAAATAGTTTATTGTTTAAGTTTTTTGGCTTTTGTGGTGAGAAAAAGTTGAAATTCAAAAAGGAAGAGTATATATAAAGTGTAAGATAAAAGGTGTTTGCTGTTAGAATGCTTTCAATAAAGTAAGTAAATTTTTTTTTGGAAAAATAGTTGTTGCTTTTCTCAATATTAACAATCAACAACATTTTGAACTGGGTGTATAAGAAAGAGTAGTTTTTACTTATGTTATGTAATTGTTGTCCTTGCAATGATAACTGTTAACTGTTGTTTTCGTTGTTGTTGCTGTTGTTGCTTATAATTTTTTTTTTTTTTTTTTTTTTTTTTTTTTTTTATATAAAAAACATTTTTTTTTTTTTTTTTTTTTTTATAATTTTTTTTTTAATAAATTTTATTATTTAATTTATGTTTTTATATTTAGATAGAATTGTTTTTTTCAGACACAACACGTGATGTTTTTCTTTTTTCAATTTTATTTTATATATTGAAAATACTTAAGTTTTGTTTTTCTTTTGCTTTAGTGTTAGAAAAGTGTGCGAACTTTCGGAACTTAATCAGAAACTTAACAGACAGCGTAAAAGGTTTAGAGTTAGAAAATAATATAAAATAAAGTGTTGCTTCATTTTTAAAAAATTATAAAAATTACTTAAGAGACACTTACCTGACCTCCTTCTCCTTCGACACTAACTAAATCACGCCATTCTTCGATAGTTTGCGCCAAATCAACAGTGCAAAGGGGTACTTTAACTTCACCGATTTGATCGTGCTTAGAGAATCGATCAAAATCGAATATGGCAAATACCAAAGTCTTATTCATGGCATCGGCATAGGGTAGACTCTAAAATTAAGTTTGAATCTGTTATTATAGAAATAACAAAATTATAATGTCTTAAAGGCGTACATTTAAGTCTGAAATTAAGATTGAATCTGTTTTCTATGTAGGGCTCCAGTTCTATGCGAAGTGGTCGAAAAAGCGGTGCGATTCGAACCAATATCAAATTTCATTCAAATATCCCGGAAATTGTAGCCTGTAATGGATAAACGCAAGAAAACAGACTGACGGACAGACAATCTTAAATCGATTCAGAAAATGATTCTGAATCTATCGGTATAAGAAAAGGTGGAACCGTCTAATGCTCTTCCTGGTCTTGCATACATCTACACGAAATTAATATACTCTTGGTGTAGGATATAAAAAGTAAGGTTAAGCTTCTTTTTAACTTCATATAAGTCGCCTGATCAGGACAATCTAGAATTGAAGCTGTGAAGGATGTTGATAAACATTTACAATCAACCCTCTATACGAGTTGTACGTCTTTTCAGATTTAATCTGCCCATCCAGCCATTTATGAGCCACCAGCGTACGAGTGCAATGACAGGAGGCAAACCGTCAGGCAGATGAATTAATCGACAAACGAACGGACACATAGTTTAATAGACCGATACACGTTCATAAATGAGCTCAGATTCTAAAACTAAGGTATGTAATGTGGCTGCAATAAAAAAGTTTTTTTTATTTTTTTTTATCCTTTTTTTTATAAGTTTACCTTAAATGTAAAAGTTTCATTGAAGACAGGACTCAAGGTTTTGCGGTGAACTTTTGTTTCGTATTTCTTTTTCTTATCGGGCAGTAGATACACCTTCACATATGGATCTGAGGTGCCACCCATATCCAAAGCTGGCAATTCTTCGGCTTGTATAACTGTTACCGACAAACTGTTGGCATTGAAATCATATTCAAGCTAATCGATATATATTATCATAGTAAAAGTATGAAAGGGCCATAGAGAAAAAAATATAAAAATAAAAAAACAAAATTGAGAGGCATTCCCCATGGACCCATTTAGTCCGTCATAGCAGCATAAAAGTAGGAATTTTGAAAGGAAAAGTAGTAAAAAATTGATTAAAAAGATGTTACGGTTTAAAGTAAACACAAAAATGATCGATAGATGTAAAGGTGCTTGAATTTTGTACAAGAAAAAAAAAAAAAAAAAAAAAAACTGAACAACTACTTTAAAGTCTAGCCAACTATTTATTTAAAAGTTCCGATTATTTTCTTAATGAGTTTCCGTTTTAATATTATAACGTTATGATACAAGTAAAACATTTTACCCTTTTTCTATGTTCATTAACAATTATAACCTTCAATATTCTAAAATCATCTTTGCATCTTTTTGATTCTCATATATCCCGTGTCTATGTTATATGGGGCTTTAATAATTTCAACTGGTTTAACTCACCTTAAAATTTAAACGTCCCAATTTCTGTTCACTCTGCTTATCTTCTTCGTCGCCTTCTTCAGCGTTTTCAGTTAATTCCTCCATATCAGGCTGAACCTATGACATACCAGAACCCAATAACTACTTAGATTTGATAGAGCGGTTGATACTTACTTTCTCTTTATACGCTGATCCTAATAATTGTACTGATTTCATATCAACACCCTTTTTACCCTTACCATCTTTGGTTCGACGTTTCTTTAAAAATCGCCGCACACAAAAGAATATTATACCGAAAACGACTAGGAATACCAATATGATAATGGCTACCACACCCCAAGTTGGTATGCCGGTTTTTTCGGCTATAACACCGGCCACACGTTCGCCGGAATGTTCGATCTTTTTTAAAACAGAGGTGGCGGTAGTAGTCTCTTCTATTAAAAAGAAAAGAATGCCGGGCTTTTTTTTTTGCTTTTGTGTTTCCAAAAAAATTTAATTTTCTCATTGCAAAGAGTGAACTTACCTTCGGCTTCTGTTGTACCAGATGTGGCCGTTGTTGTTTCGGCATTGGTTATAATTTTTTGTTCTTCAGCAGTATGATGTTTATTTTCACGGAATACTGAATGTGGTGTGACTTCCGCTTCTACTTCGGCTTTCTGTTCGGCTGCCTCCATATCTGGCGTCGCCGACCCCGATTCGGGTGTCTCGTTAACCCCTCCTTCTCTCTTCTCTGCGTTTGGAGGCATTTTGGTTACGACGGAGGATTACTGAAATATTAAACCAATCCAAACAATTATTCCTTCCCGCAAAATGGTGAGCATTTTCACTTTCTCTAATCCAAAACTATGACGATACGTACATTGATATGATCGTTATGTATAGTACTTAATAAGAAAAATTCACAAAGTATTTTGCAAAAGTTCAATTTTATTTTTCAACTTCACTTTTCTTTTGTCGTGATGCGTCGGCATCAACAAATGTCCACACTATGTGATTTGTCGATCAATTTAAAATGTAATGGTTATCTGTTTTACAGCGAGTTATTTATTCCATGCGAAACGCGGAAAGCCAGCAGCAACAACTTCGATGTCTTCGAATAGATAATAGACGTCGGGGGCCTGTAGAAAGCAATAATTGTTGAAGCAGTTCGTATAATTTTGCTTGTAGGGACGCGAATGCTTTTTCATAAAGCCACCCGGCATACATGGTGCGTAGAGCTTGTTTATGTCCAAAATATTAAACACAAACGGTCGCAAGTAACTCACGCATTTTGAATTTCAAGTTTAATCATAAATTTTCGTATACATAAGATTCACCTACAGCTACCTATGAAAGCACAACACGTTGGTAGGCTTAATCAGAAAAAAAACACTTCAGGAATGCAAATGATAACGTTCACCTCCCGTTTACCGAGACAAGGTTGACTAAAGTCTTGCAGAGACTGTATTAAGCTGAAGTACCTTGGGAATGCTTGCAAACCTTCCCCTCCGGGCAAAGCGAGGCCTACTGAATGACCCTGCATCTATGGTAATTGCAGCTACCACGATAGTCCCCGAATCCCGCGTTTATTAACCCTGTTGAAGTCACAGATTGGGCTTCCTGACCCGCTGCCGCCACGTTAAAAAATTCCTCTTGAAGTTTGTAAAGACCCAATGTTATGAAGACAGCATTGCGAGCATCTGTTACTTACTATCTTTTAATGACCCGCTGTAATGATCTATATGTGGATAGGGCTTCGCGTACCAAGAATTGATCGAATCAACGAAGCGGACAAGTGTCATACTTTAGTGCGGCACTTAACCGCGAATGTTCGGTGCTGCTAGCTACCTCATACGGCAACAAGTCAATTTAAGACACAGCTTACGATTTAATCGACGAAAGAATAAAGTTCTGGAAAAGTGAACATTGTGGGAGTTGTTGTTGCAGAAACCCCATTAATTCTCTTTAGAAACTACAAACAAACTCCAAAAGTAGTATAATGCAGTAGGTTTAATTCATTTTCATCATTAATTTCTTAAGTGGCGTCTCTCCGTCACATGGATGACGTTATATTTGCTTTGCAGAAATAATGTAATAAGACGAGTTTGATGTCATGATCAAAAGTGTCGTAAAATTTCAAAAATTCTTACGAAATTATCATGTTTCTCATGGTCTTTTCAAAATGAAAACCTATGGCTAGTTTAACTAATTTAAATGGAGCCATACAAGTACAGTTGTTGTTGTTGTATGCCTCATACAAAATCCACCCTGTTGTTTTGGATGACAGAACAGTGAGAATAAGTGAGATAATTGAAATGCATACATAGAACGTTTTACGTACACAGTTGTATATGAAAACAATTTAAAATCGACATAGTGTCCGATTGAAACTGTTTTTTTTTTCCGCAAACTCATTCAAAATCCATTACTGGCCATCTCAGTTTAATAACCCTTCACATTTGAACGGACAGTTTTCCATTAGTATCTAAAGGGAAGCATGTTGCCTATCATTTTGTGCGCAATTTAAAAAAAAGAAGGAAATAAACTTGAATCGTATTGAGTATTATTGGTCTCCCCTTAGAAATTGGAAAAAAGAAATAAGAAATAGCGGCTGCTTATGACGAAATAAATCGTATTTTCGCCAAGAAACATCATAAGTGTATTGACATATAAATTATCCAATATTGGTCCTAAACGACCCTTATGCAAAGTGCAGATGTAGCCTTTTTAGGTCGAAAAAGCATTTGGAGTAGAAAACGCTTGAACAGATCATCGCCTATGCATAATCGCAACATCGTAATACGTATGTCGCTTTCAAGCAACAACAAAACAAGTCGGTAACAATTCATGTTGTAAGGAAAACACTATTACCTTCAAACTTCAAATTATGTAAATTTGTAAGCAAATGCTTGCTAAGGCTTAAATGAAAAAAGTTCCTGATAAGAATTTTTGCGTGCGGTAAAAATAATTGGTTGACAAAATAATAAAAGTAACACTCATCGTTCTTCCACAATAGCGAATATAAATCAAAATTGAATTACAGGAAAGAGGTGTATTTGGAAAAAAATTAGAGACTGATTGACGTCTAGCAAAAGCATCAGTGCATGTCACACACAATTCCATTGTAAAAAAAATCAAATTGAATGTTGTTGGGTCGTTTAATTTGATTATAAGAATGATTCACAAAGTAAGTCAAGTTTCTATTAAAAGAAATAAAAATATTATAGTCGACAGGGTTAACACTTTGGACTCGAAGTTTTTTTTCATTCGTATTACAATCCGCGAGCCGCGATCGTCATTTGTCATTAACAGCGAAACACCCGAATACTAGTTTTTATGATTTGTTATTGTTTTTATGTTAAGAATTGCAAATTATTTACAATGTCTCCGCTCCAGAACCCTCGAATCCAAAGCGTTAAATAATGTTTCGTCTAACACAATTCATTCGTCATTTATTTTCGCGATAAAATATAAACAATTCCACATGTACGTATGCTGTTCGTAGGAGCTACATGTACAAGTATTAAAAACAAGATTACTTTGCCACATAAACGTTTACTACTCCGGGGAGTTCTTTATAAAACAGATCAGTTAGTTTCTCTCACACTTTACTTTTCTCAGGTACCCTTTTATGCGACGCGGTTCAAATCCGTCTCCAATTTGCCCCACCAATTAATCACGCCGAAATACTTTTGGAATCTTGTCATTTTTTTTATAAGATCTTATATTGGGAGTCATTGAAGAAATTGTTTCGATTTTCAAAATCGTTCATCTGCAGAGCACCAATTATTTGATATATTGTGACCTGAATGCTGAATAGAAAATTATATAGAGAGAGATTTCAGACTGTTAAGAAAGACAGACAGGGTTAAATGGATTGAATAAACAAGTAAGAATGCTATAGCGGAGCAATGCCGACCATTCTACGCCACTGCGCCTAACAGAGTTCACAAATTTTCATAATAATATATTTTTATGCGAATGTATAATGTTTAGGAAAATCCTCACATTGGAGTGCTGGTCGGTGATTTTATTATTTCCAAGTTATTTCCGTTGTAACAAACCACAAATTAGACTTTGTCGCCGTGGAAGGGCTCGCTTTCATGAGTACCCTTATGGTTTGGTGAGGTTAAAAATGTAGGCCTACGTGATACAAATTCCCTATGGTCGATGAAGAACTAGCTTTCATCATATCCTCATTATAATCCTGATATAGATTGCTATCCAAATTTAGCAAGGATAACTTGTATGCAAAGTTATATTGTGAACGAGTTTTCATCAATAAGCATTGAAAATTATGCCTTCTTATCATATAAAGATTCAGTTTTCGTAGGACGGTTAGATGGAGAGAGTTTTGTAAAAATGCCCCATCCGATCCAATTCACACAAATTCAGAATGCCGAAGTACTATCGGTAAGCGATTTTTGTCGCGAAATTTCTACATTTCGTTTTCATACGACAACTTACGAAAACAAAGTAATATATTTATATGGCGTGTGTTTGAAAAAGTGGGCCGATCTGAAACTAAAGCGCAGCAAATTTCTTTCAAATATCCCGTTATTGCGACCTGCAGTTTGAATAGACAGATACTAGATGGGCAGGCAGACAAGCTTAAATCGACTGAGAAAATGATTCTGAATTGTTCGGTATAATAAGAGGTGGGTCTCAGTCAGGTCATTCTAGGTATTACATGCCACTGCACAAAGAGGATATACCCTGTAATACAAGTTATGTTTCTTTCACATGTGAAATAAAAAAAAAATTTTTTATACACGCGTCATATTTTCTTACTAATAGTCGTACAAATGTTAATCTCAAGCTGTGGAAATATTATGTAAGTATGCATTTTATCAGTTTTCCACTTCATATAACACTTCTAGTACACTTAACTGTGTGCTTCAATTGGGCAGGCATTGATGTATATTCACAATGCGGTAAAGATATATTAAGTTTGTACAGCTGTAGGAAAACTCAAAGAAACAAGGATTTGCGGTAGATTTGTCCTTAATTATACGAATTGGATCAAAAAGCGTTTTTTGAAGAAATAAACATCTGTCCGTCCGTTTTTTTTTTGCTTATGTGCAAGTTTACGGTTTGTCTATGTATTTTTCTAGCCCTTTCAGTGGGTGAAAATTAGTACTTACCACATTGAACTCGAGAAGTTGAGATATAAAAATCTTTCGAACCTCATTCTCATAAACGTACTTAATTCCTGGCATTCTATCATGAGATATGTTTATATAAAGAAATAAGTGTACGTGACAGAAATAGAGAAAGAATGATACGAAAAATTAACTTTACTGAGTTTGGATCAAGTTGATTCACACTTGCGTCTCTCTCGAAGAAAAATTCGCACAGAAAGTCATATTTTAACTGAGATCAAGATATATTTATAACGAAAATCGGTTAAAAACGATTTATTAGGCGACTTGGAGTAGGGCACTTCACCATCTAGTAAGCCCTATACCACAATGTTTTCATTTGCTTATTTTAATTAATTTTCTGCTATCTCATTCCATTTAAGTACGTTTTGAATGTCACTTTGAATTGTTTTTATTTTATAATTTCTCTGCAATCACTTTTTAAAACCTTTTTATTATAGGTAAATTATGTTGAAGAAATGACGGAAAATTGATTCAATTGAGCTAAAGTCAGTTGGACCTATATTTAGACTGCATCGAAAAATGTTTTGATCGATTAAGAATATGAGGCTAAAAAATGGGTACAATCTGTTGACAGAGATCCCTGCAATGCAAAAGAAATTAGAACATGCTACGAGAATATATTTAACTTTTCATTTATAACTTTCGATCCCGTGAATATATTTGTGAAAAATTGCCAACTAAATATTTGCCAGAACGACTTCCATGTTCGGTGCAAAACTTGTTCTGTTCGCTTTACTAACCGTTTCATAATTAATGACAGAATTGAAATTTCAATATATTTCCCGTATATTGGCGACGTGATAGCAAATTGAGTGGAACAGTTTTTGACTAAATATAAAAGTGAGTTCAGCGAAAATTTGGGTCATAGGATTTCAAAAATATTTTGGAGAGAATGAACAGATTTTTGGTGAAGTCCGAAAAAGTTTTATTTTCTTCTCAACTATGGGCGTGTCAGTGAGCAGATCATGCCCATTTTTTGAACTCATAGTCCTAACTAATCAGGACGCGTTTGTCCTAAATTTGGGCTTTCTCCCTTCATTTTTGTGATTGCGACGATCTACAAAATTTAGATGTAATGAATCGATTGGTTCACGGGCTATACGGCATGTAACTCTGTCTCGTCAAGATTAGATGTTCTTTGAAGCAATAATTTCCACTTCAAGCCATGAAAAATTCTGTAACGTTGTTTAATTATGGAAATGCCTTACACAGGAAAAAACACTGTTACTTATTCACTAAACCATTGAAATGGGACTGAATCTCATCTGGGAAGATAGTTTGCTTAAAGATATCAAGAGATCAAGCGCAATAGGAGAATGGTTGTTTCGAGAAAAAATTTGACTGATTTCTAGACTGACTCCAACTGACAAGAACAGAAAGACTGATTAAATATTGTGTGAGGAAAAAGTCATACCGTCTTTCCTGAAACACGATTTAGATGCTATTAAGGATAAATTCTCCGTAAATTTATGAAAACATTTTTTTTAATATTTAGTGCACGTAATAACCTCGCCGAATATTACTTTTCTTCCATTCAAAAAATAATTGTTGCAAAAACACTGTTTATGCGCTACACACACTTGTGCGGGAGTGGGAGAACGAGTGGAAATACAACTATTTTTTATTACAACTATCCAAGCCTGTCTGTTCGTCCGTCTATCCCTGTAATTTAATGTTCAAGGTCGCCATTATTGGGATATTTTGATGAAGTTTGGTACACTGCTATAAGTTGACACAAGAACCACCGCTATTGAAAATTGTTCGAATCGGTGCACCTTAGCCGAAAAACTTCGCAATTTCCAAAATTTTTCGCCAAAACTCGCTGAGTAATAAAACTTGGACATTCGAAATTATTACGAAATATTTAGTTTGGTTAGGGGAACTTTTTTCTCATTGAACCTTTCCTTCGAAAACTAAGTCTTTATATAGTAAAAAATAATCATTTTTAATACTCCATAGTGAAGATTAGTTCATAAGAGTGAATTGACTTGGAAATCGATCTTACCGAATTTGCAATCCGTATGGTTTGCTTTTTTGGTACCGCCACATAAAAGGATTCTCAGAAAAAGGAAATCTTTACATGCCAAAAAGGCATAATTGTTAATGTTTTATGATGAAAATTTGTTCACGGTAGTAATTCGGCATCAAAATTAAGTTGGCCAAATTTGAAACACGTGGATCTATTGCCTCATGTAGAATTTCTCATGAATGGTAAGCTCTTCAGAAAAAGATTTAATTTTTAATATTTCATAATGAAAACTGGTGCATAAACCATCACAATAGTTACCAATACAGAATTTGGATTAGATAGGTCTATATTTCAGAGCCCAACTGGAGATATCGTGAAATACAGGGAATGCAAACTTAATCCTAGCTTTTAAGGCGGAAACTGAAAAATAATAAAATGTTTCGAAAGTAAATTAAGTTTGCGAAATTTCGACCATGTCATGATGTTGTGGTCATTCTCCAATATGCGAGCTTCTATGAAACGGATGCCTATGCATGAAGAAAATGTTTAATCTTCAGTGCGTTATCAACAAAACGAGTGAATAACTGTACCAAGCGAAGTGGTGTAGGGTATCTACCAGTCGGCCTTGGCCACCTATAAAGTTCTTACTTCGTTTAGGCTGTCGCAATGTCCTTAGCTATTAGTAATTCAAAATTTTAATAAATATTTGCTACTACGGTCAGTTATGAAATGTTATTACAGTTGAAATTGCAAATAAATGAATAAAATTCACGAAATGACAATATTTCGCTTAACCCCAAATCTAAAAATCGCGTTAATGTCTTCCCCTCCGAGGCTCTTAAGGTGTCAGTGAATGCAAGCCACAATTTCCGGCTTAATCTTGATAATTAAAAGCTTTAAGGTGAATAATTAAATAGACTTTATCTACTTTTTCAAGTATCTTTCGTATTTGTCTTACCGTCGTTCCTAAATATCATCTTCTACACACAAATACGCTCAGTCAGTGACCGTTGTTTACATGAATGATATTTTGCGTGGTCGTTTAAACAAATGTTGTTTGTAGTATTGTGCAATTCCATATTAATAGTTCACATGCATATTCTAAACCGTAGGTGTTGTAGCGGCTTAAGTATCTTTTTGTTTTACACTTGTATGTGTTTCAGTTAAGTGGTGCTTTTATATCTAAGTTCGTTCATTCAAATAAGTTTTCTTCTTTCTTTTTTTGCGTTGTACCGACATTTACATGATGCTGTGAGAATGTTGAGGTTGGAACGTGTACTTCCAGTTAAATCTATCCATTCAAGCGAAGATTTTGTTTTTTTATTATTATATGAAGTTTTTCCGGTACGCAACAGAATGATTAGCTAATTGTTTACTTTAACTGAGCAAAATGTACTGAGTTTGCCGACGTCCAATAAACTCGACGGTAATTTTTACGTTTGGTTTTTTTGCTGTCGACATCGACTAGCGAGAATGTATACGATTTTGGTCAGTGTCGAATGGAAATACATTCGACGGTAAAATTGGTATCGAAAAACATATTCAAAGGAAAAATACCGGGAAATGTCAGTGCAAAATGCACAGATTTAGTACAATTAATGGATATAAAGTCTACGTAACTCTATTTATGACAGGAACTCCAAAATATATCGAAAAATAATAGATAATCTGACAATGTTATTACTGTTATTCTTAATAATCTAGCCAGAGAAATAAATTTTAAGACAAAGGTCTTAAAACACTAGGCATCTAAGGCTGTCGGCTTTATCGAAAACTCTACCGCACTTGAGATTTGAAGCCAAGATCACTGAGTTCTTAGTTGAGACGCTTTACCTATTTGGCCACTCGAACAGATAAATTGACAATAATTGTTATTTGGCTTATTTATTTACTTTCTTCGCCTTCTTCTTTGCATTTTCTTGCATTGAAATCGCAATTCGCAAGCCAATGATATTAAAAATAAAAAGCGTCATTCGACTCAGCAGCAGTCGATTCATATAACCTCATCAAGCGACAGTGTTAAAAAAATGGGACGACAGCCATAAATGGTGCCCTGGCTATTGAGAGGTAAGCGAGAGAAGTAAGAGGAATAATCTCGACGTTTCTACGCTGACTTTGTAAATTGCATCAAATGTTCTACATATATATATATATATATGTATGTATCTATTGCAAATTATGATTTAGAACTGATTGTTTCAAGCTGCAATCCATTACAAATCGTATTTACCGGCCCTGTTGTGGTAAGATTACTTCTCTTTTCAAAGTGAACTAATGCATCGCATCAGCTGAGATTATTTCATCCTTCTGCATAAAGCTGTGTGCTGCTGACAGACTACTTAGATGCAGATGATCCTCGAGTTAAAATTGTGCAGTTTTTCAAAAGAAAGCTTATGTTACGATAGGAAGTCCTTCTTAATTGTAATGAAAAAGGTGCCGCATTACGCATTACGCGTATTCCGGAGGAGAAAATGGTAATCAAAAAATGAAGCTTTCAGAATTATGATGAAAAATATGCTCACATTACAAGAATCTTAGAGGAAAAAATCATAACTCAAGCCAAGCGTACGATTAACTTTGTTTCACTAACCTTAAGCTTTCCTTATGGGGGATTACTCAATGTGCTATCAGTTGATGAAATTACGCAAATCAATAATCAACTACTGTATGACAAGAGACTTGATAAAATGACTTTACAATATGAACATTGTTCCGTTGAAAGCGCTGAGCTGTTGCTATTATCAAAGAAGCATTAATTGATGACGTATATCAGAACATTGGTCTTGACATTATTAAGTCTCGTTCTAATAAAAAGAATCTCTCTGAACGTATTACTATTTAATAGTTCACTTATTTAATAATTGATAAACAAGTGTTTCATAATATCACAAAAGGTTTTTTAATATAGACACAAAGTTCTTAATGCATTAAGGAGGAAAGTAATTTTATTGAGAATGCAAAAGAATGACAAGAAATGTTTTTAATAAGAAAATGCGTCTTTCAAAGTCAACGCTCCACAAGTTGTGGATATATTAACCATGTCACTTTGTTTGATTTACAAGATATCTTATAAAGTCTTTATCGGGTCCGCTTTATACGTATTAGTTGACAAAATCGCATTTTCAAAAATAACGCTAGATATCTGACACTTAAACAACTATCCTGGATTGAATTCGTTTCTAAATTAACAGTCAACATAATTTGTACCAATTAGAATACTTCACTTTACAAGATATCTATCTATAAACATCTAATAAAAATAACAAATGAAAATATTATAGGGAGTCACAGTGCATCGTTAAATATCTTATCCTATGGTTATGCAATAGTCAACATGTAGACTTCCCATAATCGAATATTAGGCGTTGTATGGAAAGTGGTGGAAAACGTGGTCCGATCTGAACCTTGCGACAGTTTCCGTCGCTAAAAGATCGAAAGTAGATTCTTTGTCCGTATAAGGCTGCGATCTAACAATAGGAGCCTTTATGATACAAATTTGCTGAACCTGCATTTCTTCTTGTAGTTCCATTTGAAGCTAGCAGAGATGATGGACTGTAATCTATTGGTCGAAATGGAGGAAGCGTACGAATTGGAGTTTCTTTTTTGCTTTTAGGAAAATTGTCAAATTTAACAAGAATACCAGGTATTATATAACCTTATCTCTACTAACAGCTGTAAGCTGATTTTTGCTGAGTTTTTCTCATTAATTATAGTTGTTTGATCGACTGTAAATCCCTTCCAGTGGGGCAAAGTTTTATTTTTGTTCTGAGTTTCTCTTACGTGAGGCTATTCGTTTGAATCGCCTCTGAGCCTAAAAATGCTTCTATGTTACTGCACTATTTCTTTTTTCATTGGAAGGATAATTCATATTGCTTTCAATTAATCCTATTCGCGTGATATGGCTTCATTAGTCTTCAGCCTATTCTTCCAATTTAAAAAACCCGTCTTGAGAGAAACTTCTGGCCCGACATAAAAGAAAAAACAAGGGCGAAAAGCATATCCCTTCACGTTTTCAAAATATATATGGTGTTCCTTTCTTCAAAATTGGTATAAAGCGGATTGGCTCGATTTTAAGAATGGTTCATATGCGGTGTTTGTCAAAAGTAAAGAAAGAACGAATTTCAATCATTTTCGTTACGTACCCCATTTTCACTAGACTTAAGGACATTTGAACGGTTATGGATTTGATCTCCAGTTTTCAAATAAAAAGTTCCTTAATCTTGCAAAGAATAGAATTGAACACAGCTTAAGTAGTCCCGGATAGATTGATCAATAGAACTGCGTAAAGGGTTTTGGTCAATGAAATAAATCAAACATATTATAGTTATGTAGATCAGGCTTATGTTTATTTTGTAAAGAATGTTCAAAGTAGTAGCGAGACGTGGAACACCAAGGTGAGCATATAAGACATATTTTTGTTTTTTATTCCAAAAGAAGGTAAAAGAATTGCAGAACCAGCATAGAGAAATATATTCTGTGGACGAAACTAATACTTTAGTAGAACGCATTTGCCAAAATTGGTTTGCGAAATTTCGGTCTGGGAATTTCTTAGCATACACTTTACCGCATTCTGGTAAATCAAATACCATGGATGATGACCAACTAAAGATTATGATTGAAGCTGATCGACCCGTAACGATTGCAGAAAAATTTAATTGATTCGAAACAAGCAACAAGTTTATTCCTTACATAAAAAAATATTATTTGATTTCATAGTGAAGGAGCGCAACGAATTTCCAAACTACCTAATATACGCATATTGCTTATGGCAGTACAACATGCCCGATCGTGAGTGCCTAGTCACGCAGTTACAATCATAACACTTGCCGATTAGACAGCAACCAACACCCTGTTGCACGCATAAGGCACAACGCTTTCGCGATTGCTTATGAAAACAAGAACTTATTAAGTCTTTTGAAAATGGTGCTCAATATAAGTTGCTTCTGCCTGTTCAAAGTGCCAAGATAAGTGTTTGGAGGGCACTCCTGAAGCGCCAGTTTTTTAGCTTACACAACGAATAGAACAACGAATTGAACGCTGTCGATGCACTACTGTCCACAACGAGGTGAAAACAAAGCTGTAGCTTTCCAAATAGTCGTTTCTTTCGTCGTTGAGATAGAACCGCTAATGGGGATAGATTCGAGGCTTTTAAGAGTTAAAGGTTGTGCACTTTGGCTTTAGGAGAAAAAAAAAAAGAATAAGAGAGACTTCACTAACCCTTTTGCTGCGTGAATCTCCTGGCGATAATATCCATCACAGTTCAAGTTGCTTTTCGTGATTGTACGACATCAATTGGGATAGATTTTACGTATGTATATGTATGTAAAGCATTCCAAAAGAGGTTCTTTTAAACTGTCATAAATATTTGCCTCTCGCGTATACTAACACATGGTTGAGTACCATATATGTGGCGATTGGTAGCGACTTTTTTTAAAGAACTTAACCTCCTAGGTTCCTTTAATCATATCCCCAGATATTGATATAAAATGCGATACAAAGGGAGATATAGCTCTTTCCATTAACAAAATCAAAGCTAAATAAAAATTTGCATTGTATTGGCGAAGGTTTAATAAAAATTCGCTATTCGTTAAATATAAATAAAAATTCGCTATTGTATTAGCGAAGGTTTATATAAAGTGAATATATATTTTTATTTATCTTATAATGATCTGTTTTTCTTTTGTTATTTCATTCTACGTTAAATTCAAGAAACTTCTTTCATACTGAGCAGGAAAAGAAAAAGAAAATTGTCTTCAGAATTCACTGAATTGTAATAAAAGATTGAAGCTATATAGTGTATACACTTAATGTCGCAAAACTGTTTGCATGCGCCACCTTTGTGACGCCAATAATGTGCAATTGTGCGTTTAAGAAGATTTCACTCAAAATGCCATTGCTTGCTGGCAGCGATTTGAGAGGAAATTTCTTCTCTTATAGATAGTATAAAAAGTTGGTATGCAAAATTTTAAGAAGGCGGCGATGGGACGGGCGACAATATACCATTATAAAATAAATTATAAGCGAATGTCGGAGAGCTGACAAAACTTTTATCCTTTAGGAAGTTAAAACTTGAAAAACTCTATGCATTTCATTTAAATCACATATCTACACAAAAAACATAAACAGAGGCAAATATTTGAGAATAACTAAAGCGATCTCTATGCTATTAGCTTTAATACCTTTTTAAGTCTACGTACTAACAACACAACAGTTTAACTAATCGAAATAAACATTTTATATTCTTTTTTCAGGTAATCGTACACGAAAGCTATGCCATATCTTTATTTTAAGTAAGGTATTTATAAATTTTAATTATACTTCATCCAGTTTCCATAATTATTACATATCTTCCGCTATTTCTATACGTATCTATAGTGAAGTCTTTAAAAAAGAAAAAAAAAATAAGCCATTATTTAAAAGAGAAATAAAATTCTTTCTGTAAATGATTCTTTTCATATATATAAAATATAAGTATGTCAGCTGTTATCTGGTAATAATTTCAAACCATAATCTCTGATAAAATCTTTTTATGTTTCCCTCATCTATTTCATTCACTAGCTGCCACCATATCTGCTAAGTTTTCATAGATAGTTCATAGACAGAGACCATACATAAAAAAAAAAAAAAAAAACAAAAAGAAAAAGAAAAAGAAAAAAGTTAAACAGTTGTGCGCCGCACAAACAACAAGCTTAGAAAGTAAGTAAAACATGTAACATTTTCTCTGCAGGGCAAAAATAAAAATTTCACTTATTCAACGTAGACAAGTAGTCTCCGAAAACATCTGAAACCTAGAAACTACCCTCATACCGTATAAAAGCTGTTTAATCATCTATCTATCTCCCTTTGTCAACCTATTTTATATACCTTTACATATGTATGCATGCATGTTATGTGCTATATTTTCCATTTGTATTTGTTTATGTGGTTTTCTTTCTTTCCTTTTTCATTTCATTTCATTCTCTTTGCCGAGTAGATATCTTTACCATTATCTTATTTTCGGGGAAAACTGATTAACGGAGGGAAGGAAAGGGGCAAACAAAAAAAAAACATAGAATACTGTTCACTGATGACGTTGACTACCATTAATCTTTCTATATTTACTTGGGAGGGAGGCTTTGCGTGTTCAATAAAGAAAAGGAAATTATACATATATTTTTACCAACATTTGGTTTTTTTTTTTTATTTTTTTTTTTGTCAAACGAGAAAGCTCTTGTTGGATAATAACCAACTAGGTTCAAAATATATGTCAACTGAACTTAATTTATTGCACGTGTTTAATAAATAGTGCAGTACAATGGCTTACGTAGCGCCGACGATGATTCACATATAAGTAGAATAAGAATACTTAAAAAACTTTCGTTTCCCTTTCTCGGATCTTGGTTTTGTTTATTTTTGGCTAACGATTGCATTGAATTGTTATTGCGACTGCGACCAGCGGACAGCAGCATAGATGGACTGAATTGGGTAACGAGCATTTAGAAAAGTAAATTTAGTTTCCATTGTTATACTAAACTCCATTAAAATGATTTATATGAAAGCATAATGTCATTATAGTCGACTAAGGAATGAATGAATGAAAGGAGTATAGGCTTTTCAAGATCCCAACAATGTAACACTGTTTTCACTGTTTCTCCTCAAGGTCATAAAATTTTCTTTATGTCCCTTATTAAACTTGATCTATGTACACCTTGTAGGAAATGCATTCCCAATAAACTTCAATAAGTTCAATAAGGTTATCTCAAATGGCTTCTGCGTGTACTTTAGTAAGAGTTAAGAAGAAAAGATCGACATGTCATTCAGTAGCCTACGTTAGTTATACTAAGAATACTTTTATTCATACCTTGTGTTCGTCTTTACTCATATATTTTTATTGGATAGTGTTGAATTTGTTAACTTGCCGCTTCATCTATAATAGCTTGTTGGAAAAAGGCGGAGTTCTTTGAAATTACAAACTCTATATAATACATAACATAAGCAAGTCATACGCACCGGGTCTCATAGGTTTCAGTCAATTGTGTAACAAGAACATCGTGGGTCTCAAGGTGACTCTGCAGATATCAGAAGGAAGGAATAAGCTCACAGTACTAGCCAACTTATCTAGCGGTGTTAACTAGTGATGCCATAGGGAGGTTAAACCTTATCCGAAGGATATACCATAGCTTATCCATAATGCTAACAGTTAACTGTCAAAAGTGCAATTCCAATATAGGCAAGTTACAGTGAACTTTTAAGTTCACCGAGAGCAAGCATTAACGTGGCACCCCTTTCCATTGAATAACATTTGTTACATGTGAAGTATACGAAGCACTTTATATTACTCGTGACGATTAGCGTTAGTACGATTCTTTGAAATAAGTTGATGGGAATTAGGTCAAATAATTTCTTTCTCTTTTTAGTCTTAAATGACATCAATTTGCAATCAAATCGTAAAGCGTAACTATTTTCAAATCATTTGATAGGGTTTGGTTGCGGATATTTGCGTTTGGAGCGAGGTATTGGCGTTTATTTATATCATTTTTGTTGATATTTTGGCTGGAATTAGTAATTGATTCTAAAGCGTGTCTGGAATAATGGCAGGTCTGTATCAAGACCCTTTGGGATCGTCATTCTTGGCCCCAGACCCCAATATGTAAATACATATATATCCAAAATAAGGAACCGCTGCGATCTTTGCACCGTTATTGATATAAAATTGCAAGTATACAGCAAAAATTCGCTTATATTCAACGTGTTTTTGTTCTTAAATGGTTTGTCCGCCTGAGCAGCCGAGTAGGTAAGAACCGCGACTATCAAGTCAGTGTTTGCGGGCTCAAATCTTAAATTTTCTTTGGTCGTAGCTATAATGAGTGCCTGGTCGGTAAAAGCATAAATTACTTAAATAACTTACCGACTGAGCGCTTAAAGTGACCCAGGAGTGCCCGTAGCCTCAACCTTTCTGCTTCTTTCTCTTTCCTCACACCTTTCTGCCAGTAACCCTGTTAGGGGACATCCCCCGAGTGGTTGGTCATATTTAAAAAAAAAACCTTTTAATTTTATATAAAAAGCGCTTTGTATCGTATCTGAAGCAGTTAGCGGTTATTAATAATTCCTTATGGCATATATGCAATCTTGAATACACGTCCATTTTCTGTATCTGACGAAGATCGTATAATTTACATTTTCCTTTCATATTAAGGAAATACTCAGGGATTTATTTTCTTCTTCAATGCTATTCTTTTAAGAGGTAAAAGTGAATGAAGGATTAAGAATAAAAAGAAATTCGAGTAAGAGTTTCTGGTTTGCCTGCAAGTATTTCAACAGTTTTTATACCCACCATCAACGAACAGAGGTAGATTTACTTTTCAAAACGCCTGCAACACTTTGATAAAAGCTTCAATGACTTCTTGAAATGTATGTGTTCTCGATCAGTATCAAACTCTGAATGATTTAGGAATGTCCGTCTGTCCGTCTGTCCGTCTAAAGAAAAAATTTCTTTGATTGTAAAAATTAGGATATCGACGTCCAAGTCAACATCAACATTGCAAGATGGGTCTCATCGGTCAAAGTAGAACGTAACTCAGGCCACCTCTACGCTTTTAATAGCCGGAAAGTATGAACTTTTGCTTATTAATTATAAACTTTAGCAATAAATATTCGCATATATTATTTTAATATATGGGTGGTGGGTATAAAAGATGCGGCTATAGCCGAATTTTTTATTGCTTGCATTGTATTCTTGTCGTTTATTTTTCGCAATTTTTCCTTAACGACTTCAACAACAATACTCATACATATGCTTGCAGTGCTTTGGATATTTAGGTTAATTATGGTAAATATGATATATATTCAGTTTGTTTTTAACACAAGTGTTGTAAGCATTGTTTTAATTTATATTGCATTTAGTTAAGTTTAGTTTTTTCATTTACACTACTCTTAACCCTTTGAATATGCAATGAGAAAAACTGAAAAAACTGAAATGTTAAAAGACAAGTTCTGAAATCTGTGGAGTAAGGTGCAGTGTGGATTTTACTACTTCTGGCTAGAATAATAAGGCATTTGACAAGTGCAACAATTTTAAATTGCTCGGCATTAATTAGAATATGCTGCTGACTGTTAATTCAGATTATCTCTACAGGCTTCGCAAGCCTTTCTCGCCTATTTTGCGCCCAACACGATCGCTGTTTAGTTGGTTATATTGAATCGGAAAGAAATTTCGTTCTTTTGACCAAAACAAAAGCCAATTTCTTCAGAGTTTGTGAAATATTTTATCAAGAACAATGGAATTCGACAGACTTAAACTGTCAGTGATCTCGCGAATGGCTTTATTCTGTCTTTATCAGCTCCTACTGGCCTTCCGGAACGTAATGCAGAAGCGTCGAAACGAAATTTCGCAAACCGGTTATGGCACTAGCATTTTACCCGTTCATCGCTTTTATTTTATATATTTTCGCTAGTAATAGAAGTAAAGTATGGCGAAAATGCTGCTTTGCCTTGGTAGGGCACAAAAGGAAACTTTTCGTGTAGAATGAAACAACATTTTTTCTACAAATTTTTCTCGACAAGAAAAAACTTGTAGATTGCTATTCGGAGTTAAAAAACAACCAACTCTGTTGTAAATTCACCTTAGAGTGCCTCTTCACTATCCACCATTTAATACAAATGTACAAAAAGTTTTATTCGTGCTTAGAACGAATATGAAATAGCTACCATTTTCAAGAAAGCTCTCTATTGCATTCATTATGCTCATGGCTCTGACAAATCCTTACAACTTCTTCTTTCTTCAGATGTTTCTAGTTGACTGTTATTGCCGGCGTATTTTTAAACCGACTATAACTAGGATGGTGGGATGGACGGACGGGCATATATTAGAAAAATACCTAATATCTTACGCTAAAAAAAATATCGGCAGTTAACAGAATCGTCGAACATTGTTCTCGGCTTTCGAAAGTGAGATGGCGAAGTTGGTCTTAGCATTAACACCTATGCTTTAATTATTAAGAAAATTATAACAATTTTCACAAATTTTCCCCGAGTGCTAAACAGAATCGTTGTTTATGCCGGACAAATTATTGAGGCCTGATCATTAAGCGTTCACATCCCCTACGGAACTGATACGCTATTTAGGTTTAATGTTTTATCTTAATATTAGGTCCGTTAAAAATGCCATCTAATTGATAAATGAAACTGAGAAATGGGTAACAAAAACTTATATCCGTATTTTGAGAGGAACTACAGACGAAATATTAAAATAATAACACTTTTTAGACCTACTCACGGTCTTGTTACAGTCGCCCGATGTCGGTAAATTTAATGAATATTTCTTTGAAAATATCTTCTCCATAAAAGGGAGGTAAGTCTACAACGAAAATAGTTTGCATATCAAATTCTTTTGCTAGATGCAATCCAGCACCTCAAAGAATATGAATGGAAAAAAGTTTAATTACTACCGGTATTAATAGTGTTCATAAAAGGATTTCATTGGACGTTCCAAAAACAAATATTTGCGTTTAAGTTACTTCTGAAGAGTGGAACTATCGGCAATTGATGACATGTTTATCTGCTGCAGTTTTTAAGAACATTGCTTTCAATTTAATGGTTTAATGCAACATTCTTTTCAAGTTTCAAGTCAATGACTTTATTTTCCCATTAAAATTGATGCATTTTTAACGCATATCTTACAACATTCTGGGTTCAAAAGTGTGCAAAGGCAATGACAACAACAATGAAAGCGAACAAAAAAAAAAAAAGGAAGAAAACAATAGGCACAATACTAAGTCATGAAATCAATATAATTGGCAAGATTCACCTACGAGAACTCTTTTCTCTTTTTGTTTTTGTTGCTGACATAGGCAAAAAAATAAAAAAAAAATTGCTTTTGTATATTAAAGATATTTTATTTGGTTAAGTGGTAATAGTCCTTATGCTGTTGTTATTGTTCTTGTTCTTATTTCATTCCAATGGAACAGCAATAGCAATCGTTGAAAAAGAGAGAGAGAGAAAAGGTAAAAAAAGAGTGTAGAAATGTTAAGAGTGAGAATACCGTATGTGATGTTTTCACATCATTTATAATTTTTGTTTGTTTCGGTGTTTTGATATGAGCGACAAAAAAAAAAAAATTCAGAGAAAAAGCATAAGAAAGTAAGGCGGAGAAAAAGAGAGAGAAAGAGAGAGAGCGAGCGAGAGTAAGCACATAAAGTTTTAAGAGTGCATGTGCTAAAGCTTTTTTAGTTTGAATTCGCTTTAGCAGTCAAGTGTGATAGATATGAGACGTGGGAAAGAGAAGTAGGAAGAAAAGTAAGTGTAAGTTCACAATCGTTAAGAGTGTGTAAGATAAAAAGTTTGGTTATTGTTTCATGTTGACTTTTTTGACATTTGAACAAAAGTCTTTTCCTCCTTTTCTCTTTTATGCAATGGGCTTCGCCAATATTGGTAAAATTATACTTTATTTAGAGATTATTCTACTGCGCTTTTTTTTTTTTTTCTTTTTTTGCTGACGACTATAATCCATATCCAAGTTGGGGGGGGGTAAGAATGATGTCGACGTGCTACCTCAGAATGAATAGAGATTTTCTTCATTTAATATTTTCTCAATACTTTTAAATAATTTTATATATTTTTAGGTTTTGCTTTTTATTGATTTTACCTTTCGCTTTAACCGTAATTTATATACATATATTTGTATATATATATATATATATATATATATATAGTTTTTTACGGTTTTTAAAAGATACAAACAGTTTTTCTTTTTTTTATATTTTGTTGCGTTGAAATAATTAATTTAAATGTTTTTTTTAACTTTTTCTTGTTGTCGTTGTTGTTTTCACTGTTTAAAGATAGTAAAGAAAATTTATATTTTGCTTATTTCGCCTATTATTTAACAGAAATTCCCTTGCGTTGCGTTAGTGGCCCCGTTTCATTTTATCATTATTAGCATGTATCCCCAATATCGAAAGGACAAAAAAAAAAAAAAAAAAAAAAAAAAAAAAAAACCTCAATAAATGGTGGCCAATTTTTTTTTTTTTTCACTTTTCTCCTTTAAAGATTTATTGAAATGAAATTATTTTTCTTTTAAATGAAAAAATAATCTCTTAATATAAATAAAGAATTTTAGTTAAACACTCGATGAAGGAAGAACATTTTTCCTTTTGATTTTATAATATTTTTTTTTTTCTTTTTTTCATGCTAATCACCTTTTTTTTTTCTTCTGTATTAATTAGATGCTGCAAAATAAATTTTTTCTCTAAACGTTCACGGTCGATGTTCGTACGCGTTTGTGGGATAATGTAGCCAATAATATGTCCTACAGAAAAAAGCTTTGTTACTTTACTTTTGATTTTCAAAATTTATGCGCATGTATAAGTTCGTGTGATAAACAACGGAATCGATAACTTAAGCTTTAATTGTAGAGTTGAATTTTCTAATATAAAAATGTATTTTTATTATATATATACTTTCTTATTCATTCAAAGAATTATCTTAAATTTATTTAAAAATTAATGTACATTTTTATTTATAAAAATTAATCATTTTTGAAAATTTCATCTCCTTTTGCGGCTTTTTTGGACAAGCTTGGCAACTTGCTGTTTATTATAACTTTTAAATATTCCTTGACATTTAAATTATTCTTGAAACTTTTCCAAGCTTAATATCTCTTAAATAATCTCTTTATCTCTTATTTCGCAGTGTCATGCATGAAATTTTTATGTGATAGTCGTTTAAAAGCTTTTGGTCTCTCAGTGATAAGACTATTAGTTGTAGTGGACAAAACGTTGACTTAATAAAACTCGAAAGAGCTTTTATGTACAAATTATTTCAACTCTGTATTTGCACTTTTTGTTTTTTTTTTATTGTTATAATGAAGATGGCAGTATTTTCTTACGATGAATTTGCTAAAACTTCATATCTGTATCACTAGAGGGGCCGACCTCGCTTGTTAATTAAAAAAAGAAACTACATTTTCGTTCATTTTGAATAACTATGGTGTCCGTCGAGAAAAGGATATTCCGTTTGAAAATTGTTGCAAATATATATTCAAGTTAAAGTGATATGCAAGTATTGTATCCTGCTTACTAAAATTTCCTTAACTAATATGTAAATATACCAGGTCGAGAAGAAGACATTCCGTCCAAAAATTGTTGAAAATATATATTCAAGTTAAAGTAATGTGCAAGTATTGCATCCTGCTTACTAAAATTTCCTTAAGTAATATGTAAATATACTAGGTACGTAAGTATGAAATCGGAATTGGCATAGCTGGCCTCAACATCACGCAAGGCTTTGAGTTAATATTTCTCAATGCTTTTAATTCAAATTAATATTCCCCTTAAGCTTAAACGTACATACGTATGTATATACAAGGACAAACAAGTTGCTTCAAATTTCTTTAATTTCTCCGACCATAAAAAAATATCCCAGATAAAAAATTTCCCTGACCATGGAAAATATTCCAGACCATATATTTCGCTTTGTTAATACTTTAAGCCTAAAAATATTGTAAGCAAAAATTTTGCAGATGGTAAGTAATTAAAAAATGATACCAGTATTACATTATAGAAATATAAGTTTAAGCAAATTTACTTTTTCTCTTCTAAGTATAACACATTGTCAAATATTATTTTTCACCCGACGAGGACCTACATATTTATAGTTGTTTGTTGTTTTTTTTATAGCTTGGACGATTGGTCAACAATGAGCAGTGCTGATACCAACCCCGACATACCTTTTCGAAAAACGAAAATGTCGAGTTTTACGCCTAATGAAGAACATTTCCTGCAAGCACTTTTTCTTTGTCCCTTCGATACAAAATAAAGTTCTCTATACGGCGTATTGTAACAGAATTTAAAAGCTTAGATCTAGTTGCAAGACCGAGTCTCTTTGGCACTTTCTTTGTTCTGTGGAAACAGATCTGTTATTAGTTGCGAAAGTCTGGCGAAATGGTTAATAGCAAACGCTGCTTGCAATAATTAATGGATATATATCGTTCGGAATCCGATATATATCGAACGGAGTATCAATATAAGCAACACAAGCCCTATTTTTTTACGTAACACCCTTCTGCTAATTTAGTGCACAGCCCATCATTAAATACCATAAACCAAGCCATAGTTATTCATATGTCGGCTTTTCAAAATAAAGCGTTATGGGGAAAGGGATCAAAAAAGTGCTCCGATCGGAACCATTTTCAATAGCGTTCGTTCTTAAACCAAACAAATGTCAGTTTACCAAAAATTGCAAGCCGTAGGTTAAGTACAAGAACACAGGACGGACGGGCAGACAAACTTAGATCCATTAAGAATAACTTTCTAATAGACAGAATAAGGCCACTTATGTTGGGCGTTGCACATATCAGCACAAGTTTATTATTATGCCTTAGAATGCAAAAAGTATTGCATTACAATTTATTTCACTGAGCACACACCCTCGAGAAAATCGGTCACACCCGCCCAGAGTAGCATAGAATATGAAAGTTGAGTTTTGCATTTCTTTTATAGCCTCCTTTTATAATAAAGTTGGTGCTTCGGTCAGCCAAGTATAATGTTCTAACTTGTTTTTGATTAGCTCAAATGGTCCGTAAAATATTCAAGAAAAAAGCAAAAAGATTAAAAAAGAAAATATATAAGATATAAAAATCCGATTTCGAGAATGCAGCTCTGCGTATTTGAAGTTTTAAAGACGTTTTCTGCGAAATCATATTATAATTTATAAGCCTATGAAAGGACAAACTTGGGCAGACTGATTCTAGAATGCGCGCTGCTCAACAATACATAAAGACGTTCACGAAGCGCAGGTTTCCACCCTATCTCCTTCTAACGGAAGTAGATTTAAAAACGATAATCAAAAATCACACGAATGACTTGACAGATCGGGATAAAATTTTTCTCAAATGCAGAAGAGCCTCGGAAAGATTATGCAGCTTAACTATGGCCGCAAGTATGCGACGAGAGGATCCTTGTCTGTGCAACGGTCTTTTTTTCTTTTTTTTTTTTTAGAACTGCCTTCGGGAGTTCATTTTTCTCAAAGAGTTATGAAGAAATTGGTTATCTTTCCGAGAAAGAAAGCAGGACGTACCGTTAGTTGGTAATTAAACCGCTTCTTAACTGTCAGACACAATTTCTTAAGATTTTAAATTTATGATCACACACAGCTTTAGCGCTTTACCATCGCTTTATATTTTGCGGTATGCAGTGCTAATCGCTGGTAAAAAAATTATACGAGAGCTTCGGAATGACGAAAAGGAATTAATTATAAAAACCGACAGTAATATTACTGTTTATAGCCTCTTTTGGCAGTTTGTTTATATGTGTATCATATAAGTAAATTGACTTGAAGCACATGAATCGATACGTCTTTTTCAATAAGCGGCTTTATTATATCTTCTCTACTCATTACAGTGAATCATCTGTTGTGGATTTGCAGAAGGAAAAGAAACATATGCCGACCTACTTACCTGCTTACATATAGAGGGTGTTCCAGCATTTTCGCAAGTAATAATGCGAATAGATTGTGTAGAGAACAAAGTATTGAATAAATGCTCTCTAAAGGCTGAAAGATTCGTAAGATACTTACACTTTTGATGAAATTTCGAATGATAGGTTGGGTTAAGTGCGGATAAATCTCGTTGATGCAGCGCTTAGTTTCTTTCCTTAAGGCGTGTGTGATCATGCGCCTCTTGACATGCCTTTTAGATTTCATGAGCTTAAAGAAATGAGTTTAACGGAGTTGATCGCACGGTCTGACCGATCACCAAAAATGAAAAATTACATGACTCATCCGGTAATTGAATCATTTCTCAGGCTGCATGCGGCATGTGACTGTACTTTTTTTTTCGGTTAACGTGTTATGATGAGTACGTCCCAAAAAAGGGAGAGAATGAAAGATAGAAAGTGGTCGCAGTTCGGAAGGTGTGCGCGCGATCGGTCAGCGTTATGCGTTTATCGACTCATTTCAGCTACGATCATACAACAATCGTAGTCATATTAAGACCATATGTCGTCTGCATGTATAGCTTGCAATTTAGACGCGAAACATTTAGTTATCAGAGTAGTAGAGTTGCATTTTCGAAGAAGAATGACCCGATGATGTCTCGAAAGTATTACACCCGCACGAAATCTGCTTACTTGCAACATTTTAGATGCATTCGTGCTTCAGCAATTGTTCGTAGATATTCTGAACCCTAAATGAAACAATTTCAACGATTAACGAAGCCTCAGGAAATGATTTGGTTCGAACCGTAGCTGCAAAACCATCGTAACTTTTAAAATAATGCTTGGTGAAAACGTGTTGTGTCCCATGGTTAGAAATCAATTTTCAATCCACGACTTTAGCACATTACTTGAATTTGTGGAACACTCTGTATAAGTGCACAGTAGTCAGCATTTTCGTTTCTAGTGTTATGCTCTACACCGCTTGCGGTACAGGGTATATTAATTTCGTGTGGATGTATGTAAGCCGCAGAAGAGGTTAAAAGGGAGCCAAATTTTTTTATATCGAGTGAATTTCTGAATCTATTTAAGTTTGTCTGTCCGTCCGACTGATATCTGACCATGTAAACTTTTACTACTACTAAAATTGGCTCATCGACTTGTTTTGACCCAAGGTCGAATGCTATTGAAGATGGTTTGGATGGGTCCACTTCTTCGACCACTCCCCATATTAAGTCTTATTTTGTAAAGTCGTGAAACAAAAACAAAACTTGCTGTGAAATTTCCATGTTTCAAATTGGTATGATTCGCTTGTGGAAATTATTTTAACCCTTTCTCATGTAACCTTTCCTGTGAAAACTGAATCTTTCTATAGTCGATTTTTGCATACCCCGCATATAAGCGAAGTAGTGCAGGGTATCATATAGTCGGCGTTGCCCGACTTTAATTTTCTTAAACGTTTTCTAATAATTTATTATACATTTGTGTTTGCTTTGTGATCGTAAATGTTGGAAATCATTATCCTTTGCCATTGAAAATCAAAATTTTCTGGGTAATTGTTGAAATATATTTGGAAACAATCTTAAGACTTATAACATTAAGTGGCCTAATGGTCTGTAGAGAAAACCAAATTTATGGCAAAATTATATAGAGGATTAATTGTTGTGGAAAATGTTACTATTAATTTACTTAATGCACAACCATATTTGACCATATTTATTATTATACGCATGCCCGATTAAAATGTAGATTTACGTATATATTAGTTAATTAAGATTGCATAAATTGTTTTTAAAACAAACAAGAAAAGAAACTTTTATCGATATTTCTTCTTTGGCAACGAGAAGACATATGTCCAGAATGTGTCCAGAAATATGCCCACAGAAATATGTGCCACAAAACATACCGTATATTCTTTCGCTCCTTCCGCAATTGTTGTTTTTTATCTGTTGTATCATCGTTGTGTTAATCGAATTGAAGCCAAACAAGGATATGTGAAATTGCCATCAGTAGAATATAGGTTCGAATGTTATAATATACACATATATACAAACAATAGTGTGTTCAAAAAGTTAGGGGAACGCAAGATTTGAATACCAATGCACTTTTTTTTCTCTGTTGAGTTAGTCAATATATATATGAGTAAAGTTTTATATCAGAAAGAATTTGCATTCAGTTCCCTTTAAGCAAGTTAAAATATTGTAGTGTCTCGCGGCTCATTATTAAATACCCTACAATATTTCGGTAAATATAGTTAAGCACATAATGATTATCCAAAGTCAGGTGTTATATGGGAAGTGGTCGAAAAAGTGGTCCAGAGCGAATCATTTTCTGTTGTTTTCGTCTTTGGCCGAAAACATGCCGGTATACTAAATTTCACCAAAGTATGTCAAAAATTGTGACCTCTAGGTTGAACACACGGAAACAAGACGAAACAGCGAACCGACGGCGAAGCCTAAGTCGATGCGAGAAGTCTTTCTAAGTCAATCGGTTTAATAAAAGGTAAGTCTAGCTTATGTTCTCCTGTGGGTTGCATACGTTCGCACAAATTTAATATGATCTTATATCACAAGTAGTGTAGGGTATAAAAATAAGCTCATGTTATGTAAATGCATCCTTCTTACTACTATGGAACATATTTAACCACCCACTCCATATAACAGAGCAAAAAAATTTTGTTTTTTTTACTTTTTCGGACTTTTTTTTAACGATAACGACGATGGGTTCGGTTACGACCGAATATCAGTTTCCCAATTGTTTAAAATTGAAAACAAAAAAAAAAAAACTCATGCATTTAAGGGTTAAATCTTTTATTGAACCATTAGCTATAGCGAACGCGGTTCACTACCGATTGATTTTGACAAGACAAGACAAGATGCTTGATTTGGATGAACTTTTCAGATGTAGTTCGCATTCGATTGCTTCATTTCATTTTTACGCACCATTTAAATACACTTAAAGCAGAGATAGGATGTTTATCAATATGAGTAGCATGAATAAAATTAATTAACCAGGATATACATGTTGGCAAGGAGCTTAATATTTCCCAGGCTAGCGTTTGTTTTAAATCAATGTCGAAGAATTTTATCAAGGATTTTATTTAAGTTTATTAAAGCTTTCGTATCTCTCATGATTTCGATGCTTTTGATGCAAATCTTATCTGAGTAAATTTAGAATAAAAAAAGAGCAAAGGAAAATAGCAGAAGAAAAAGAGAAAAAATGAAAAAAATTAATCCTTTTCTAACGAGGCAAAATAGCAATTGTTGCAATGGAAAAAACTTAATTCTAAATGCACGCCGTACACCTGCGACGTTGTAGCCACTGGTGTTTAGTGGTGAATGCAAAATGCAAACATATATATTTTTACTTCGTAGTTGTAGGTAAAAAACGTGGCAGAAGATGAAAAAGTCCATAAATCAACTTTAACATAAAATCACGCATAACCAGTGGTAAATAGAGAAAGAAAACCAGAAAATGGGTAAAGAAAACAAAACTTTTAATATTTGTATTCGTATTTACTTATGTTCGGGCTGTTGTTGTTATTTCTAACTTGCTGATCGAAAGTTTCAATAAAACGAGATTTAAGCAAATAACAGAATAACAACAACAACAACAGAAACAAAAACGCTATATATGTAATTCTCTGTTAGCTTAACGATAAAACATTATAGCGTATGGATGTATGTATGTATGCATGATACCTTTCAAGCAAATATTTGTCTAAACGATATTTCGCAATATGCCAAGACGGCTTTAGTTCTATCATAAATCTTAGGGCATTCTGTCGGGTATAATAACCAAATGCGATGTTACTGCCCGTGTAGCTCTAAGTTAGCATCATTTACGTTAGAATGGCTGATTGAATGCTAGTCTGCGCAACTTTGTCCTTTTAGTAGAATTTGCTGCACGTTCACATACACATATCGATGATGCATACATCTGCATGCATATTTCAATTTGGTTATATTTGCTTTATCCTTTTCCTTTCCGCATGTGTTTCCTTTAGCGCTGAGATTTCATTGTTAGTATACTTGTACATATATGCGTATGTATGATACGCGTATTCATATATAAGTTTGTAACTTTGACAGTGTATCGAGTAAAAACCACAAAGCATCCCCGTGAGCTACTGAGTATGATATAAATCGATTCTTTATCGGTTTTGGTTGCTGTCATACGAGATTAAAAGTAAAAAAAAAAAAAAAAAAAACAAAACCAAAGCAGAAAAACAACAACAATAATAATAACAATATGAAATTGCAAGCATTGCTTTTTATTCACCTCGTTAATGATCTTTCAACCGCTATGATAGGTCCGCTGTCTTTGTTGATGTCTTTGTCTGGATTTATCGTGAAGAATTGTGGTCGCATGTCCTTTTTTAACTATTAAATGTGTATAGGGCTGTGTATTTGTGCACAATTTAATCCTATTAAAGATTTTTGGTCTCGCTGTATATATCGTTTCATTTTATTTATTTTATTTTTCATTACATTTTATATTCATTGAGCTCTACACAATCTGTGGTATAAAAGATTTGCCATAAGGGTTTGAAACCTTTAGTATAAGGCTGAGTTAAATGTATCTCTTAATCTGTCCTTAAAGCAAGTAAAGATAACTACATAAGCCCTTCTAATTCATAGGCGGGTAATGTGGAAACATATGGGTAGTAGTTGATGTATAAAAATTTGTGGGAATAAAATATAAGCTAATCTTATTATCTTAGACACTTTCGTAATACTTCCCTAATAACTTCTGCTAGTTTGGGTATTTTTTATAAAGAGGCACACGCTTACTAAAGCTTTACAAAATTTGGGAGGAATTTACTCCTCTTTAGGTAAGAGATCCACTTAGGCCGTGTTAAATATAAACCGAATTCCAGTTCCAATCTGCTAGAAAATAGATATGTAAAATGTATTGTGAATAGAAAGTAAGGCGATTAAGTAGAAAATTACTCAAAGAGCATATTAACGAAAAGTGAAATTAGGAATCAATTTAATCTTATTAATCTTCCTGTCCGTCCTTCCATTCATACATTGGAGGATATAGCTTAGTACTCAATAGAAAACTTAATGTAGAGCTTAATGTAAGGCTTAGTTCATCTAATCCTAGTTTTGTAGCTTAACATTAGTTTTTAAAACGGATTTGATCGGTCCATAGGCAATCATTTACACTTACACTGCAACAACTATCGATTTAATATTTCGCCTGAATATTTATAGGAGGCCCCTATGAACGTAACACTCGAGTTCCTGATGTACCGACTAGCAGAACCACAAGTTTTTTTTTCAGGGGCTTTTTGATAGTCCAACAAAAAGACGCGCAATTATCAGGTCAGCATAACCGGGTTAAAGTCTTACTGCAGTAGGCAGTACGTTAAGTAAAGTGCACGTGTGTATGCAGTTATAGTGACTATAGCAGAACACACACCTGTCGCGCATACACCTCGCGAAAAAAAAGAAAAACAAATTATATTAAAACGAGTAACATAAATTTGAACAATGCAACTCATGGCGTATTGAGTTTGTGTGCATATATGTGGCACTCGGAAGTAGTCGAACTCTCCTTTTGTTGTTCAACTATTTATTTAATATCCGCCCATACATTTTCATGATGAATCTGTAGACCGTTACTTTTCTATATATATATTAAAATATATATATATATATATATACATTTCGACACATGGTTAATGATTTGGCTTAGAACAATTTTTCGCCCGCTCAGACATATAAAGCCTTGTAATGGAGAAATTGAAGAAGCGTAGCATTTTGACCAACAAACTTGTACGTTTTACAATTTCGCTACGCACAAATATTTTTACAAAAAGTAAATGCACATCGATACCCATCACCGAAGAATGAGGTGCATATTGAAAAACCACAAGGAAGCTACGGGAACCCCATGAAGCATTCATTTTTGTATAGCTTCAGGTTTTAAATCGATTTAAGCATGTCCGCCTAGCTGTCTATTGTAAACATTCTTCTGGTCTTAAAAACGTAGCTATAGGCTTTAAATTTGGCACAAACATAGAACGTTCTTGCACGCAGGTTGATATTGAAAATGGGCCAAACAGGTCCAGAGACATACTTACAGTGCCATGTAAATTGAGAACATTTCCGCTTTCCAAAAGGGAAAAAAATTTCGGGGTATATTCTATGGATGACGGTATAGTACCTGTACAAAATAAGGAAAAATTTTCCACAACTATCCAATAGTGTGTCAATATTTTGTTTTTTTTATCAAAACTGTTATTACGATCTGAAGTAAGCACATTTTTGATCAATGTCAAATTCGCCATGCACTTAAGCGTGTCCAGTTTCTCGTCTGTCCGCCTGTGCGCCTGTCCAAGCACGTAGCGTGTGCGGCAAACATTCTCCCGATCGCAAAAACGAAAATATCGCTTAAAAATTTACAAAAGAATTTGAACATAACCTAAATCGGCAAAAACACATACCCGTCATACACGAAAAATGACCATACTGTGCTTTCCGTGTTTTTGCTCGTCAATCACAAAATGCAAGAAACACACTTTTATTCTACAACAATATAAAATTGGTTGGATTATATTATTCGTGCAGATATACTAACTGTAACGCTTTTTTATTTTATATATTTAGTCGTAAGGTCTTAGTAAGTAGTGGAACCGAGCAAAATATTTTGCGTTGTCTTCCATAAAAGCTATGGTATTGTCTCTACACATCGACCCATAACAGAGAAGAGGAGTACTTACTTAGCTCTTCTGCTATGTTTTCCCATTTGACAACTTTGTATTAATGGTGATAGCGAAGGAGTTGAGAAAAGGGTTCAGGTTGCCTCAAAAAGCGAAATAATTTCTTTTTCCAAATGACTATAAAATTTTACAGAATTTGTGACAGCTCTCTTCTTTAGGGACCTTAAGTATTTTCGATTTTATCTTGAAAGAATTTTATAAGAATTATTCTAAACTCTAATAGAGATTACCGTCATTAAATGAAAATCTTTAAATCATTTTAAATGCATTAAGTTACTCAGGACATAAAAGAAGATTTTCTTCGAAAAAGCAAAAAAAAAAAAAAAGTGTCTTATGTTTATAACAATACACCAACCGGCAGGCACTTGTATACATATATCCAAACAACAACACCAACTACAACAATGCTCACTTGGATAGACAATCTGTGTCAGTGTCACGTAGCGAAGCATTTTATTTTCTTTTACTACAAAGCTTTGATTTCATACTTTCTCTCTTTCATCTTTTCAGTTTACATTCAACTTTGCTCTTAGTTGCTATTGTATTGTTCTTTGTTATTACCCTTTAAAGGGCAATAGGAAAGCTTGTGACACCGCAAAGAGGATTTGTTCTTTATAAACAATAATACTCGTATTAGGAAAAAAAAAAGAAAGAAAAAGTTTCAACGCGAACGCATATATACTTAATATTGATCGATCGATACGTTTTTATTATTCATTCTCTTTTGGTTGCTCTTTCGTCATTTCATTTTTCATTTTTTATGCAGAAACAATCCAAGCACTATAGACTACAAATCATTCGTGTATGTGTGTGGGTTAATATTTATTACACTTTTAGTCTAAAGACAGCTTGAAGACCTCGACCTAATTCATATTTAATTATTCTTTACATATATTAGGTACATAGATATGAAACCAGAATTTGCCAATAGATGGTTCTAATGCCGTGTGTAAAGTACATACATGTTCGTTGCTGACCTTTTTCATTTAATGCCTTGGTCATCTGGGCAAGAGTAAGCAATCATAGCGCCAACGCTTATCACAACGCAAAAATACTTTTTCTGATAAGAAAAACGCCGAATTTCCCATCAAATGAAAAGCATTCCCCCACAGTATTTTTTCTTTCAAATCAAGAACATTACAAAAGAAAGCCACGTGTTCATCGTATACTAATTGAGGATGAAAAGTGGAAAAAGTATCTTCAGAGCCTCACGCGTAAAAGTTCATCGCTAGGTCTAGGTGTACCGTCCACATCCACTGAGGGGCAGGACGGTGTGGTTAGACTAGAAGGGTGTGGTCTATTATTAGGTATTAAAGTTGGGTGAAGCGCTCAATACCAAACACGACCAACAACGACTAATCGAGGTGAACCCCTCGGTGTTCAAAAGCTAGGCAATACAATGGCACTTTTCTACATGCGATGCGTCCGTTCATATATGCCACAACATCAGTCCATGATGCGTTGGAAGCAATCAATTGGGAAGCGCCGTTCCTGCTAGCCAGGCTCGAGTCGTTTTGCTTACCTCATAGTTGCAGCGATGGGATACGCACTTGTTAAGCAATGTCTTGGTTCGTACGAGAATGTGATAAAAACCACTCGATGGATGGTTCGCTACATACATGCGAAAAACATATAGGTTGCCACGGTCAATACTTCGTGCAATATATTTTTTATCATTTTCATAACTCATCGTAAACCCGTAATTTTTATCTAAAAATTCCGATTTCATACTTACATGCTTGGTATACGATTGAATGTTTCGGCGACATTTCTTGTTGTTAAAGCCTTCTTTAATGTTTAGTGACATAAGACTTCGATAGTAAGCGCTTAACCCCCAAATGTCCGCTAATATCACGTTGTACCGCTATATATTTTGTTTTTTTAGTAAATGTACGTTCAGTCAATGCCTAAAATCGACTCTCAAGATTCCAGAGTTTTTTTTATGTATTTATTTTCCATATTATATTCTATGGTAATTCATTTGTTATTTGCTTTCCGATAATAGTGACAAATTTATTTGTTATTGAAATCGTATCGATTTTTGCAACTATCATCGAAGGATTAGTATGAATGAATTCGTCAATCAGTTTGTTTCGCATGGATATAAGTTCTTTAGCTCATTGTTGAACGTTGTCACGAAATAGAAAGATTTAGAATGAAAGTGATAAATCCGTTCACAGTGGACAGAAAATTGTAACTAGCAACGGATAACGCACATATAGGACTGAAGTATTAAGGGGGACAATGCAGACAGCTGACAATAGACGAAAGCTGTATAAGAGAAAGTGATGAAAAGTCATGTATAAATAAGTGCCTGCGAAAGTTCGGACATCCTAAGCGACCAATTATGGCGGCCACTTTTTTGATTCCTGGCGATGATGGGTATCAAGAATTCGCTGTAAGCCGATTACAATTTTCTTATTTGCTTTCATCCATCTCGGATTTATTATTTTTATTGGTTTGTTTTGTAAAAATTTTTCATATGTAAATTTTATTTGATTTTTTCTCGAAATATTTCTGAGCTTGTTATTTAGATTTGTTTATTCACCCATTAAAATCGTAGATATTGATTATTATTGATTGATAAAATAATATTTTTAAGGTAATGAAATATTATGATCTTATTTTCTATATACTTAGCATCATTTTATATATCTCATTCCAAACTGGGTGAAATTGTAAGTTGTGTGAATGTTTATAAGGTGGAAAGCACACTCTGACAGGATCCACACAAGTGTCAACACTGGTGGCCCGTTTATCTTGTATTGCCTCTCGATCTATTCGTTTTTTTACATTTTTTATGTCCCTTCATGTCAACTTTCCTCGCCATTGTTGGATTATCTTCGGCCTTTTAGTTCGTTCATACCCGATCGGGAGCTGCAATCATTAACTTCTGTTTAACTCATCCACAATCAATCGTAGATAATGCGCTAAAAAATCGTCAGCACTCGTTCCGTAACGCACACCGGGAAGTCGCTAATTATTGTTCGAAAACCGTAGCGTAAGAAAAATCGGAACGGCTTTCGCATATTAAGTGAAAATGTATACGAACTCAGATAGGTAGAGAAACGAACTGAGATGTGTAGAGAATGAAATAAATATAATGTATATGTATTTTTTTGTGAAGAAGGGGATCACGTGTCTGTTCTGTCGCAATCTTAGCAAAGTTAATCTAACATATGAGAAGCCGTGGACATACAGTCTGCTCAATCATTATGAACCATGCAAAGCTGTGCAGGCTGAAAATCTACATCGGATATCCGCAGTATATTGAGTATACAAAAATTAACTTAAATTGAATATATTTTTATATCTGAGTGCCAATCGACAGCAATCGTTTCAAAGAGATACCCTGAATTGATTCATGTAAGTACGTCCGTCCGATCATCTGTACTGGTATTAACCTCCAAAACAATGTAATAATATTTGATAAATTAATGTTTTCCGATTTAAGAGCGACTGCCCTTGAGGGCGGAAATTGATAAATCGGCATAAACACAATATTCCCCCACAACAAATGTTACGGTATATAATTAGTGATTTGATATATAAGCTGAATTCGCTAAGTTTGGATTGTGAAAATGTATTTTTGGAGCCCCATCTCCAAAAATGTTTTCTTTAGAAAAAATAAGTAAAAAAGAGGATTATTAGGCCATGTTGCCCGGAATATGGCCTTGTAAGACTATAATGTTTTAATTTGTTTATTTTGTGTGAATTGTATTACTTTGAAATGTTATATATATATATATATATATAAACCGTACATGCATATACATGTACCATAAGAGGTATTGTATATTGTGTTTGCATATGTAATACATGTGCACATGAGCTCTGATAATAGGTTTCTTGTGAATTTTTAATCAAGAAAAACTCTTAATTGACTACACATCAAGTAAAATCCTTTGAAATCAATGCATTAAACTAAAAATATAATATTTAAATATTTTAAATAAGTAAGAAAAACGTTTCAAAAGATTACATTTATTACTAATAGTGCACATTTACATATATTTTTTAATTTAAAACAAGTAAGAACAAAAAGTTGAGTAAGGCAGAGCCCGCCACTAAATACCTTACACCATTTCACTTAATGCATCGCATTCGTATAGCGAACGAGAAAGTGCTCGTGTATCGGATTTCATCAAAGTATCTCGAAAATTGCAACGATTAGGTTGCATAAAAGCAAACACGCTGAACAGACGAACGGATAGACAGACGGACAGACAAGATCATAACAGGAATTGACTCTAAATCGATCGGTATAATAAGACATGGGTATATTTCTTGTTCATCTGCGTGTTGCATGCATCTGCGGAAACTTAATATGTTCTTGTAGTGTGCATTACATACCTGAATATCTCTTCTACAGCGATGACGACTAAATGTTATTTTTATTTTGTTTAATTTACCGGACGAATGTATACTTCTTCTCTACAATAAAATTGCACTTTATTTCAAATTGCATTTGCTTAAAAACGAAAGCATTTCCCGTGTATTGTTCTTAAGAGTTTGCTTCAAGTTTTCTCTTTTATCGATAAATTGTTTATTATTGTTTTCACAATAATATTATTGTCATCTTTAGTCATAAGGGTCATTTACAAGTCATTATAAAAATCATTATTGGAATATAATAACACTTGTAACGTTTTCTAAATGTTTACAACATCCGTTAATAGAGAATGGTAGGGGGAGATGCGCACTCAATATCGATTGAGAATAAAGGTATTTTTATGGGGATTATTGTAATAATATTGTTAGGTCAACAAAAAGAAAACCGAAAAAAGAAGGAAAACGCTTAACGACACCACAGCGTCGCGCTTAAATGCTTCTTGATACACACATTGTGTTAACATTATACTTATTTAAATTGCCCCTTAGGCGACATTGTCGTCTCCTATTTCCTTTTTCAATACAAAATAACGTTCGCAGCATATGGCTTATCTCCTCTGTTTAGATTTTACTTTGAGCTATTGACTGTGAAGCAGTTTTATAGCACCTTAGGAAGTACTTAGCTTTAATATGCGTTTAAAGCTGTTTATATATAACACAACACAAATTTATCGAGTATTTTTTATTCTTTGTGGATAAACGCTACATCATTGTTTGTTTTACGCGAACACGAAGCATAAAATCTGGAAATGTATTATAACGCTAGAGATTTACGCTCGCTTTTGGTTGCATTTTGAGCATGCATCTAATAAAAATTTAATGAGCGGGGGAATGGGGGAAACCACGTTCATGACACATTAGGACTATTGCTTACATTTATTTATGATAATGGATTGAACGTTTCAGCTACGTTCGAAGTAGGTTTTTTTCTATCCCCTATTGTTGGTATTTACGTTGACGAACCATGCCCAATTTGAAACTAGAAATATAGGAACGAAAGCAACATAGTTTGAAACATCGGGGCAATAAATGTGAATAATATCTTTAGATAGGTTTCGACATTCGAACATTGTCTTGAGAAACGTCAACAAGAGGAGGATGGATAGAGGACAGACAGACTTCAAAAAACGGACAGACGTACTGACATTGAAGTAATAAACGCAAGTAATTAATTTGGCCAACGCATTTGTATTTGTGGTCAAAACAAAACACGTTTGGTAACCCTTCCTACTTCCAGCAGGAATTAAATCGATAATAAAAACGTAAGTCGCTAATAATTCACGCTTCCTAACTTGCTGGTTACTTTTTTAGATGATTTCTTATAATACCTTCAGATAGGTTTCGACATTCGAGTGTTGTCTTGAGAAAAATTACAATAACCAGAAAATTCCTCGCTCTTAGGGCTACTATAATATAGAATATCTACATCTTAACAATCAATATTAAGATTTTTAAGACCATGACTTACTTCAAAAGCTGCAATTTCTATAAGTCAAAATTTTATTCTGTCCATCCGTATTCATCGTTCATAAGCCTAAAAATGCCTTTTTCTATATCTAAGGTCACTAACAAATAATTGCATTGTTAATGAGTGTCGTAAGTAGTAAACTATTGCAATATCGCTCAAAGTCCCTAAATGTTTTCAAAACCATTCCAGACCACGATGTGTAAAGTGCTTGTGGCTTTGATCTAACTTACTTACCGTCATCCTTTGCTATACATTCTTCCGTCGAGTGATCAACTTAAGCCAATAACTTAAGCGGTGATTGGTTTTTGGTATTTTTTTTATTGGTTTAAATTCTCTTTAAAATGCCAACATTGTTTATATGAAGAGATGAATAGGTGGGAGCAGAAAAGTAAATTTTTCAAACATAGCCATAAAACCGTCTTAAACGTATATTGAGTGCACTGAATAAGTTGGGTGACTACTGAAAGAAATTTTTAAACAAAATTCTGTAATACTCCTAGTCTTGTTCGAAGCCGTGAAATCTGCGATCTGGTGCAGAGCTTGTTGATTAGGGGTAAAACAAAAATTTCCATATAAAAACTAGAAAATTCGTTCGCTACGAGCTTATTCGATTCGAATTTACTTTTTGTATGTTTCCCGGGCTTCGACTCGCCAGTGTATTCTAGGTTCGTGTGACCACTTCACGTATTAATATCATATATCCGTTTCCATATCCAAGTTTTATTAGCTTCTTATAACTACTGACCCATCATATGCGCTTCCTTTAACTAATAGATACAAGATTTGTGCATAGTGCTTTCAGTTACATTTTAATTACAAAATGTGTATATATATAGATAGGCCTAACAAGTGCGTTAAAAAGCCCTTTCCTTAATTAATTTTGCACGACCCACACTTAACAAACGCCAGCAGAGCCTTCGCTTTATTAATGCAGACTTCAAGTTGCAAATGCATGTTCAACTTAGGATCGAGTATCATAAATCTCGAATCCATGAAATTTGAAACGGATACCAGCTAACAATATAACGGTCCTTTAGAGCTTAGTAGTCCATTGAAAAGTTATTATAAACTAGCAAACAGCAACATTATTAGAGATAACCTACAGTGTTATTCAATCAACGGCTGCACAAAGTATCCTATAGGACGTAGCTTTTGCTTCCATTCAGTTGCTTATGCTAGAGAAAGCCTTTATCATCATCATCATCATCATCATCATCATTATGAAGTATTTTTATGGGAGTATATTTATTATTTGATTTATATTTTGATTGGTAATCTCCGTTTCTAACTGTCCAATTGCCATGTTTGGAGATTCAATTTGTTTACCTTTCTTTTTTTCTGCTTTGATTTTTTTGACCGTAGATTTAATAAAAGTCAAGCAAGGAGAAGCAAACTTGTATCAGTAAACGAGAAAAACATATGGCGCAGTCATGTCACTATGAACCAGACATTTAATGTACATTGTTGAGTCTCTTTTTGTCTGCTACGACCACTGACTGGCGGAGTGCAGTGATAGTGACAAGCTGTGTTAACCACATGCAGTTACTGTAACAATTTTTAAGTAATATTTCAATATGGAAATGAAACGAAGGAATTTATTTAAAAATGCCTCATAGTTTTCGTGCAATAATACATTCCCAATTAATCGGGGATCTTTAATTAGGGTCACTTTTTAGTTATTTTTTGTATTTGAGAGATCTCTGCTTGAAAAGTTTCTAATTTTCTGCGCATATTGTGCCTTAATGAGGGGTTGTTGATGTTTTTATTTTTTACAATATATTTCTCGATGCCTGTTTATATGCTTCATTTAATGCCAATCAAGCGCTTTTTAAGCCCTTCCTACACAATGGAAATATAGAATAATAACTTGTACAATCAGCTAACAGGCGGTAAATGCTCATTACTTCGATCATTTAAAATGTTGCATGGATTTGTGAATGCATGCTTCAGAAAATTTACTTACATATATATTCGATAATCAGAGCAAAAGGTTTTCTATGGGTTGTAAATTTATTTTTTCTCTAATACAAGATGGCTTAAGGCAATCATTTCATTCCAAGGTTTAAGGATTCTGGCTTCAAATTACTTGGCATTTTGGGAAGCGTCCACACTTTTTATCGGTAGCATGTTCCATTTCGATGATCATTTAATCCAAAAGTGTTATGAATTCTGGCTTCAAATTATGACACATTCTATGAGGCGCACACGCCTTTCATTAGAGGTATGTTCTGGATGGACTTGACTTAATCAAGTTACTCCTTCACTAGTTTCCTGTTAATCTTGTCTCCATTGAGACCATATGCGTTTCAATCCAAAGTCTTACAATGAAATTAGATAAGAATGAGTTCCATAGATCCGCCAGCAAAAAGAAGAAAAAAAAACCTGTAGATTGTTTGTAGTCGCTGTCATTTCTTCAGAGAGTAGATGAAAGGTTACATTCAAAATATTTGGTTCAAACACTTTCACTTTTTAGATGAGAGGTGTTCGACTATCGCTGCAAAGGCATAATACGTTGCTTAGTTGTTATTATCGTTAATGTTATGCTTGCTTGTGAAAGGATTTATTTTAAAAAAATAAAAGAAGAAAATCTAAAGCTCTTCCACCCTCCCTCTCTCTCTCTCTCTCTCTCTCTCTTATTAGTTTTCCTTTTTTTCCCGTTATTTCATATAAGCATTTTTCTCTGCATAATATAAGCTAGAATTTTTTTTTTTTCTACTTCGCTTTGATTACCCGTCATTGTGTTGTAACAAGTTTGTTTATTAACGTGTCGAACGGAGAGCAGAGGTAATGAGGATGAAATGCAATGTTTGTGTATAATATGTAACTTTTGTATTTCATTATATGCGTAAATAAAATAAGCCACAAACTATTTTACCACAAAAACTCCTAAACAAGTGGATGCGTAGATTCTATTGTATGTTTGATGATGCAGTAAATTGCTTTTACAATTTTTGTTAGACGAGAAATCATACATAATTTAACTTTTAACCGCACTTTACATTTGCATTCATATGATAAACTTTTTAGCTACTTGAAAACGTTTATGAATTTTTAAGTAATATAAATATTTTATTATTTTTATATTTTTTATTCCCTGCATAAAAATACCTATTGTTCGACTTAAGCATTTTCTCTCCACTCGACACTACCCTACTCTACTCTACTCTACTCCACTCTAGTCTACTCTACTCTGCTCTTGTCTATGTACTTAGAAAGTTTCCTCATAAAATATTTGCTAATTCATCAAAATATTTTCATAAGCTAAATTTGAAGAATTTATGCAAGAGTACATATGTATCTGTAGGAATTTTGTGAAAAATATTTTTAGTTACTGAAATTTAATAAAAATTTATTACAAGATTATCGGGGCATATACATATAAAATGATTTTATATAATTTTATAGGAAAATAAATTTTATGCGACAGTTTTAATTTAAAAAAATATGCCTTCTATACAATAAAATATTTATACGCATTGTCAAACTTAGATTTTCGAATAACATAAGCAAGGCGTACCCCCCTCCCTCCATTATTATGTATTTGAAAACTCTATAGTGGAATTACGGCTCGCCATTAAATACCCTAAAGCAACTCATCGTTATTTTCAAAATAAAGCCTTATATGGAAAGTGGCCGAGAAAGTGCTGCAATGCGAACTATATACAATAGCGTTCGTCCTTGAGATAGAATATGTCGGTATACCGAATTTCATCCAGCTATCTCAAAAACGACAGTCTGTAAGTTAAACATAAGAAAGGACAAGGGACAGACAATCGTAGATCGATTTAGAAAATGATTGTGAATCGATAGAAATATGAAAAAATTGGTCTGGTATCATACAAACTAAATATATGATGCACCACTACTGATGTAGGATATATAGTGAATATAAATGATTACAAATACTATGGTAATTTTGACTTTATAATGTGACTTGAGACGATCATAGTATTCTCCTAGCAATGATTGAACAAATCGTATGCCATTGATTAATGGTTATTGCTCGCGGGAACTCGATACAGGAACAAGTTACTTTGGCGATTACCAAAATTTGCTATAAAGATCCTTAGTTCTTTGTTTTCGATTGGCCTGAAATTCTAATCTAGGGCTTTTAAGCAACTTTTAAGCGTAAATGAGGAAAAACGATTTGCAACACTTTCTATCGTGCGCTGGTCCAAGTTCGCAGATAACTGACTATCTAAAGGAATCAAAGGAGAGTATTTTCATACTGTCTTATAATTTGAACTGCTTCTTCTTCTTGCTTCGGTTCAGATGTGCTACACAAAATTAATTTTTTTTGGATTAGTGAATATTATTACAAATACGAGAGTATGTAGTTGCTTCAGATGGGGTTACATGTACATTTTCACAAATAGAGTTTGCTTGGAATGCCTGCATCTGTAGTGGAACCGTTTCCTCCTTCTTTATGTGTTTTGCTTAGATTGGAAAATATGTTACTTTAGTGAATGGTCAACTGCAACTCCTTTTCAGAATCACAGAAGAACTGCCCAGATATTTCTGAATTGATTATTTAATTATTTAAAGGGAAAGCAGGTTTCTTTTATAGTTTAAAAATTCCCACACAATTTTGCATTCTCGTATAATTTTAATTGCATATCTTCTCTTAACCAATTTGGTGAAAGAGTTTTTTATGCCAACTCCTTTAATGAAATAACCAATCATCACTTTATAGATATAGTCATTAGTTTTTGCTCACTCGCCTGTCTCCCCTTCCCGTCGCCGCCTTTCGCAGACTGTACTTTTCTTTTGTGTTTAAAACTCTACGATATGTCTGTATCGTTTAACGATCGTCGCGGTACTGGACAGGCTTAGCGTAGATTTATTGGGTGGCGTACCAGCTGATTTTAAATCCCATGCGAAGTTTGAGGACAACTGATTTCGAATGAGATCCAAGCTCCCTGCCTGAATGCTAACATCGAATGTTCTTCTGGACGTAAACAAGTATTTTAACGTATAGTGTGCGATCGAAATGAGATCACGGTTTTGACCCTCACAAGTGTAACATGTTAATTTTAGGAAAGGATCGAGTTCATTTGTGTGGTCCCAGCGGACTCTAAGCTTCTTATATTGTGAAACAATACGCGAAAAACTGTCATAACCAACACTAGTCTTTAAACCTTTTATCGAACTCGTGTCGAGAAAAGAAGTATGCTTCGGAGGACTTTCGGAATTCTGGCGAGCTTAATCCACCAGCATAAAGTACAAAAGTCCTGGTAATTTTATACCTCGCTAGTGGCTTCATTGTGCAAAGGTGTTTACTCCTACGCAACATCGTAACAAGTCGAATCCTTTTCAATATATTTTAAGAATCACAATATGCTTCATTCATATAATCTCTCTAATCTCTTTAATAACCATAAGAGTATTCTTTTCAATTATGGCTTGGTTGTTATTATCAATTTTTCGGCCAGAGTGTCAGTCATCAAAAATTTCGCTTCTTCGGCGAAATAGTGATTGTTGTTAAGTGAAAAGTAGTAACGACCAACTTTTTAAACTTATGCTTGAAGTGAAGTTTGGCAATATAACAGAGCTAATGTCACACACTAAGGGATCGCTGTCAGATTGCCGTCATTGTCATCTCAATTTCACTATTCATGCTTGTTTATGGATATGGCAAGTGCATGATGAGCTTAGCACATCATTGCCAAAGAGTGCAACAAACAATTTAATATTTCTGGGTAGAGTGAAATGAGAACGAAATTATTCTGTTTCTGCATTCTGTGAAATAGTGAATAAGAAAAAATACGTCAATAAAATTCATGATATTCACACAAAATGACAGTTTGCAACGAGGAGAAAAAAGTTACAAATGATACAAGCGATCAACAGTTGCACTTGCCGCTGATTTATAATCCATAACCTTGGTCAAAAGCACAAACGTACGGACAGTAGTAAATGACGCTTGGCATCGACACTTTACGCCGTGAGGTCAGTGGCGTAAAAATACACCTCAATACCTCAAAGTGACCGGCTAGCTGGCTGGTTGCCTGGCTGCCTGGCTGCCTGGCTGAGTGGCTGATTGGGATGATAGTTACGTTGACTACGTAATGACCACAGTGTACTAACCGCGTAACATAAGCAAACCACGCAACTACAAGATTGTCAATTTTGGTCGATATGTATGTCTTCGTTGTTTTGTATATACGTATATATATATATATATTTTTTTTTTTTATTTTCATGCAATCACCGACATTGCATAACTTGATCAGCATTTGTTGTATGAATTACTAAAGTAACGGTTGCTATGAGCGGAAGGCGCATGAATCATCAAGAGTATCAACTTTACCTACCAAAGAATCATTGTTTACGTGAACTTCCCACATACATACTTGCCATGTGTATCCGTTCCTGTAGCTGATACTTTGTGTGTGCTTTGGAATGAGTAGTGAGCACATTTTATTTAATAAATAAAAAAAATTCTTTTTTGTTTCTTTGGTAAAATGCTAACATATGTTACCCCCAGGGTTTCTCCGACTCCGATGGATGACTGGCTGGCTGGCTGGCTGGCTGGTTAGGTCGGTCTGGTCACAAGTGAAACTAGTCGCTGTTGAGTCAAAATGTTGTTATACTGCATATGTGTACGTAATGGCATCGAATTTTTTTCTTTCGCTCTGTTTCTGCTCTTTTCTGATTGCGTATCCTCGCCGAAAAAATTTATAAATTTTTGTAACGTACTCTGTGGGATTTTTTTTTTTTTTTCAATATTTTTTTTTTTATTTTTTTCTTATACTCTCTTTCATAGCATAGGTTAAACATACGTTACACTGAGTTGTAACAGATTTATTGAAAACGGACTATAAAAGGAAGAAGGAGAAGGAAAAAAAAATTGCTCAAGTGAAAGCAAATATTTTGCTGAAAAACAAATGCAAGAGTCGGTTATAAAATATGGTTTAAAAATATATACACACACAGGCAAATACATATATTCTGTAACGTTTACGCATTGAATGCTTACACACATCGTATGCTGCTGAAGAATGGAGTGCATATAAATATATGTAAACACAACATACGTGTTTCTATAATATGTATGTATGCGTTTGTTCGACGGAAGGAAATGCAGTCATGTTTCCTAGCTTTTCTGTGCATTCATACTCATATATTCACATACACACTTATATATTTATGTGCATATATATATATATATGTACATGGAAATATATATATAATTTTTATGCATGTTTTACTTAAGCACAAGCCTCACTTACCTTTCATGCAACAGCTAGTTAAAAAGTCACAGCCGTGATTTCACTTTGGTAAAATAAACAAGTTAGAAACCTATAAGCGAATAAAGGCGAATTATGGATTCTCGACGGGATGCGGATATTGTTGCCCTAATGAAGGCGTCAAGCTATAAATACGAATACTGATGTAGGTTGCTAACGTCAAGCAAAACATAGAAAGGAAAAAAAAATTCAAATTGGTAGATTTCGCGGTCAAAGCGACAAGTACGGGAAATGATTCCAATGTAAAGCTTCACTTCATCTGTGAGCAAATTTACTCTCCTGGGAAAATAATTATTACATCGACAAACACCAATGGCTTACCCGTTGGCCCGCTCTTAATATCTATCTATTAATAAACTTGTCGTGTAGGAGATCATTCCATTATGACGCTTCACATCATCTGCGAGCAAATTTACTCTCCTGTGAAAATAATTATTACAGCGCCAAACACTAATGGCTTACCCGTTGGCCCGCTCTTAACATCTATCTATCAATAAACTTGTCGCGTAGTGCGGAGACAACCAGAAAAAAGTGAAGAAAGAGATAGGAACGTGATCGGAATCTAGTGAATTTATCCTACAGACGCGAAGTGTTATACCTCTACCGATTAAGCGAACACTCCATGTAGCTGCGATCAACGTAAATTCCACTGCACTGAGATACACTGACTTAATAGTCGTTATTCTTTATTATTCGGCTAATCTTACGGACTGACCCTAAAGACCTAGTACTTGCTAAATGATCAAATATACTAAGGGCCGTTTTCACTAAAAATAAACTGAAAGTTAGAAACCTTTAATTTGCAGATAAAAGAAAATCTATATCACGGCGTTCACGACTAGTGTGCTACTAACTGGCGGAATAAGCAAAAGGAAGCAGCTGACAACCGAACTCATATGGTTAATAAATGATATTAGAAAAACATTCTCAAGTAGTGAAAACGTCAATCAGAATGAGTTAACAATTTGTTCGCAATGATCGTTTAACTTTTAGTTAAGAGTGTTAGTAAACTTTCAGTTAAATTTCACATATTGAAAAAGTTAAAAAAATGTATTTGCCTAAAACAAAGGTGTTTTCTATTATTATTTTTTATTTTTTTAAATTCTATTTTGCTTTACTTTTTTATATATCAAATTTTATGTTATTTATTAGACATAGCATGCCGCTTATACATAGTATGCTGTCGTCTTCGTGTAGGGAATTGGGATGGAAAAATTTGTTTCAATGCATTGACATTTTAATAGATTTGGCAATTGCTTTAGCAACTAACTTATATTTAGTGGTATGCGAAAGGATAAAGGACATGAAAGAAAGAGAGAGAGAGGGAGAGAGATAGAGAGATAGAGAGAGAGAGAGAGAGAGAGAGAGAGAGAGAGAGAGAGAGAAAGAGAGAAAGCGAGTCGAATGAACTTGTTAAACTCACACTTGGCAATCATGTTTAGCACACATCTGCACGCAAATGCTTATTAGTGTATATGGCACAGGCTTACACAATCTATAAGTTCATGTATTTGTTTGTATATCAACATATAATAATGTTTGTTACACATTCAATGTACCGGAAATTACCTTTTACATAGTCTTCATTGCTTATACTCTAAACCTTCATACACATTTTGAATGCATTTATATGTTGTAGATAGGTACAGGTGATATTTTTGATGCTCGATTTTCAAGCAAATTGACCATCGTTCCCATCGTTGTTTGTTGTTGATGGTCAGTCGGTCGATTGGTCGGTCGGTTGGTCATTTGTTCAATAGATGGGTCACTATCATTTATGTCGGCTTAGTTTACACGTAACGTTAGTTAGTGTTGAACTGTTACATATTAACAGAGTCTGGTAATTGCTTTACACTGTTGCTTCGTTTATCGTTTACAAAAGCATGGAAAAGCCACATATCCACATAGTCATCAACATCTAATATTTATCGGTATTGTGCATTTTATGTGTTCAATTGAGAATGAAATTGCTTATAAGTCCAAGCTTTGCTACCTTCATCAAAAGGTTAGGTACGTACTTTAAGCGTGCATATAGCCAATAAACTACATCATGTTTTACTATAACACGTTGTATGGGCAGAACGATTACAAAACAAAAACTGCATTCTCTATATTGCTTGGCAGGCAATAGCTCTCTCTACTCTCCTTTGCAATAAGAATTTTTGGGGTGCATGCAAAGTTTTCTTTATGTATTCATATTGCGGTGTGCTCTTGTTTTGCGTGTTATTTACTAAAATTTCCCTTAGCGTCGACACTTTTGTTGTAACATTGGTAATTGCGTTAATTATTAGTATATTTACTATTGTGCGGATATGCAAGTTTATAGAGTGTCTCTTCAAGATCGTTTAGTTCAATTGTTAATAGATTTAAAATACATAGCTTTAGTTGACGTTTCTTAATGGATGTTGACGTGACAACAATAGCAAAATTGCACCTAATCTCGATAACAATTCCGTGTTGTTTGCACTTTGACAATTGCCGTTATAAACGTTATTCAATGGAGTACAGAGCTTATGCAACTTATTTAAATAATCTTCGCCCATTATTAACACAAGATAAATTTAATTTTGTTCGCTAATATATGCCAGTTTTTATTTAAGAAAATAGTCCGCATGAGTATTTTAACAGGTAAGAATTGTGACAATTAAGTCAGTATTCGCAAATTCGAATCGCAGTGTGATAGAGTTTGGTCATGGCTCTGTCAGTAAAGGCATATCGCTTATCGACTTGGGAAAACACGCACTAGAAGGCGGCTATCTGTCTGTCCCTTTCTCTCTATTCATTTCTTTGTGACTGTCTCCACGTGTAGCGAACATCACCTCAGCGGGCTGGTTATTTGAAAGATTATGAAAGAACAAAGAAAAAGCTTAAAAGAAGTAGAAGCACTACTGAAACACAGTCCACCTTAAGCCCGTTTTCAGAAACATGTTTTTATAAGAAAAATGGTTCGGGCCGAACCGTTTTGAATAACATTTCTCCATCGCCGAAAATATGTCGGTCTATCATATTCTATCAAAATATGTCAAAAATTGTAGACTTCACACACAACGCAAGGTTGAACACAAAAATACGAGACGGACAGACGGAAGGACAAACTTGAGATTTACTTTCTTAATCAGTCGCTGCAATAAAACGAGCGTCCCTCTTAAGTCCTTCTGAGTGTTGATTAGATCCACACAAACTTAATATTCCACAAGTGGTGAGTGGCATAAAAAATACAAAGTGGTTCGGAATTTTCACCAATTTGTCGGTATCTAGTTAGTTTCTGAAACCGAGTTAGCATAACTATGCAAAATTATAGTATACATAAGTACTGTGAGACAACTTGTTGTTTTTGGTGTCGGAATTAACTCGTCGGTCACTATGTATTCCAAACAAGAAAAATTTATTTTTTAGTGGATGTTTGACTCGTTAAGATTAACCGAAGGAATATTTTATTTCTATCCAGAAGATTACTTACGCTCTAACGGTTACACCTATCTACGGAGGAAAAAGAAAATCGGCGAGAAAGACGTGTTGGTCGTTCGACTACCTGATTGAGAAGAGAAAGAACAAGGCGGAAACTTTTGGTCCCTCGACTCGAACTCGGAAGACGATGGGACTTCCTTCCAGTTTGTCTTTTGACAACCGTACCATATGCCAATCAGAAAGCAGCGGTTTCCCCAAACTCGCCATTTCTCATGTCGCTTCACATAGAAATTGAATTTTAACAGTCACATAAACCTTGCACTCTCCCTTCCAAAACGAAGGACATGTGAGGTCAAAACGACGGACGGCTTTAACTCCTCACAGTAGTTGAGTGTATATACATAACCGACATGTTATTGGTTAGTTCAATAGCGAAGCGAAAAAAAATGTTGGAAATTGCTACGTGAAAGTGAGTGAAATACCCACGAAATTGGAGCCTCTCAAGCTCATGGTAGCATTTATTGGAAGATAAAAAAAATTAGAGAAACCGAAGAAAGAGACTTTAATATTTAGGATTCTCCTCCCCAGCGCTAGAGAGAAGAAAATTAGATGATAACCTGGAAAAAGCTAACTCGGACTACAATTTAACAACTAATGACATCACCAAGCATACAACCATTCAGGACTGAATATTTTAAGCCATCTAAAGATTATTGACCATGAATAGAAATTCGAAGTGTAGTTTATACAATTACAGAATCTAATGCGACTCATTCTCAATAAAGATTTTTTACCGAATGTAAATTGTGCGGGCATTTCTATTAAGCCCGTCTCTTAAGCATAATATTAATTGCCTTCAATAAGTACCACTGGTCTTTTGAGGTTGTCTACTCGCGGGATCGATATCTCGTTTCTTTACGGAAACTATGTTGCCTGCAATTTCTGGAATAACTTATATTATTCCCTAAATTCTAAAGGAAGTGTTTTCAGACGGGGAAGTTAAATTTTTATTCACTACTTTAACTTGCTCTCGGAAAACAAGAGAACAAGTATCAAATCGACCCTAATGTGTTAGACCGATTATTATATATATTATAACATATGCCTAGGGGTAAATATAAAAGTGACTTGGTTTATAAATTGAATATTCTTTCAGAATGCTCAAGTAATATTTCTTATTGAGATTTTGTCGTAGTGAAAAAGTCTTATATTGCGACTAGGCCTGACTTTTTCGACCTTGATTCACTTATAAATTATCTCTTCCCCCTTAATGATCCATTTCCTGATGTTTTGGTATTACTTGCTTCTTTTCCTTTATCTTCTTCCTCTAGTATCCAGCAAATTAACAACAGACGATGTACTGGGCTGAGTAAAAAAACTACTGCAACTATAATAAATATGATTTCATAATATTTGGCGGATCTAAATAAAAAATTTACCTTATTATACAATATGAGTTTCATTCTAATATATTTGGTAGTGTTCCACATGTCCGTTTTTTTTTTTTTTTAATTTACATATTAATCGACGGTTAAAAATTTTCAGATGTTGATAGTAGACCATTTATTCAGCAAGCCTACATATGAACAGCCACACTTTTAAATTTTCTTTCTAACAAACCCAACCCAACACTAACATCTTAGGCTTTTCTTGGTGCGATAATCTCATCAAAGATCCAAAGGTGTCCATTCATATAATTTTAATGGCCCGTAAGCGTCTACACTGCATTACATTCGCTGGCATTGGGCAACAATAAATTTGTTGTCCCACACCATTCGTGGAATATAACACGGTCTTGCTGAAAACAAAGGGCGTTTACATTCCTTTAAAACAAACCACAACAGCCCAGTGGGTTATGTTTCGCTAACATTCATTTTCATCAATAATTTCAAAGGAAGGTCGTCCGTTCAAGCCCATAATCTATAACAAACGTTAGCTTTTTAAAGATAAAATGCATCGCCATGAATAGCCGAAGAGTTTTTCATTCCCCAAATGCGACAATTTGATTAAATGCCTTCTCTGTTCTTTGATTAGGTAATGAGTCTGAAAAGAGGAGCTTCGAAGCATGTCTTAGAAATAGCATAGCTTTAGCATAATATGACAACTGCTAGTGTTGTCACCATAAATTATTTTTATTATGCATGAAAGTCAAAAATAAAACACTGTTACATGGAACACCCTACAAAAAAAGTATTAAGTCTTACAATTACATTGCTACCGACGTTTAAATACATTTTTTACTACATGGACTTCACAGACTTCAAAGCGTACTTTAAAACACAAGTCTTATACGCGTTATGTTCATTATTCCCCACCTTATAATAAAGAATATTAATAGTTCAAATTGTGCATAATGTATGTATAAAATATTATATGTCTGTTAAACACAATTTTTTTTTTTTAATTTTTATTTTGTATTTGTAGCGTTGTAAAAGTTATGCTAATCACTATATAAATTACAAAAATAAAAAACGTAAAGAATAAATAAAACCGGATGGTAGAGAATAACCGTAAATTAAAGTTTCACCACCTATATACGCTTAATGCATATTGTACGTAGAGCAACATTTACATATCCGTCTTTGATGCTCTTGAATAACAAGCAACAATTTACATTGCCAGCTATGTATTCTTCAATTTTGTGAATGTTTCCTTCGTTCCTTAATTCCCAGTGGCAGTTACGTAATGCATAGATAGCGGCGAAGAATTGTTATTTCTGCTACTGTTGCTGTGGCGGGTTTGTGAGGGCGTTAGTGGCATAGTTAGTAAAGTATATAGAGGGTTTTCCTACAAAATCTCGTAACAAAATTGCGATAATTGCATAGAAATGAAATACAAATGCAATTAAAAAGGTATATAAATGTCGCAACAGGATATTATAGAATTTTAATGCAAACATTCCTTTACATATACATACATACACAAGCATACAAGGATAAGTCGCTTAGTAGACCAAATTTTTATTTCATATTTCTTTCTCGTTTTTCGAAAATTTTACTCAGAAAATGTATTTAACTTAAACAAAAAATTATCAGAAAGCATTGTGAAAATTACTTAATTAATCTAAAAATATAAACAACGAAGATTTAATTCTAATTTTTTATTATAGAACTTATGATAGCTTAAGGACACTGGTTCATAATCTTTTCGGTTCTTTAGTTGGACATGTGACGTTATCGACCCTATGTGTCACAGACGTTAAATTCTTTAATGCAGTTGGAAAATAAACGGCCAGTATAGCGTGATAGAGGTTTGCCTTTGACTTTACTTATCCGTTTGAGAAGAGTAAAGTTTGCTGGTGTAAATTGCACATTTTCTACATATATTTTCATGTTAACTAGAATTTCATTAATTGACTCCGAAAGTTTTGTTAATTAACGAATTCAGGGAACTGAGTCCTATCACAAACAAAGCTTTTGCTGGAAGCACTCCATGGTTGTTAAAAGATATTTTAAAAGTTAACACATCTCTCAATAAGTGTCCAGTCTGAGACATATATACTAACACTATATGATTTCGGGATAGTAGCAAAGTGCGATTAATACGCGTCCAAATTTCACCATACTCTGGCATTTAGCTCACAGGTCGCAGTAGCTTTAGTGATGTTACGTTTGGCAATACCGAAACAATTCAAATCTCTGAAATTCGTTGACCGATTAAACATTGCTTTGATGACAAAAATGTCGCTAGCAATCCGCGTCGGCTTGGTCTTGTCAACGAAAAAATAAATAAGTGGATGGTTTGCTAAGTGGTACAGACGCCGATGATGATGAACGCTTTTCTGGGCGAATTCGGCAAACAAGTGCAGAAAATTGCTCTGGAAGACCAAAAGCGGAAGTTGCGTTAGATAACTGATACCAGTAGGATATCAAAAGACAGCCTATTCACAATTTTGTAGGAATATTTATCCATGAGACAGGTTTGCTCAAGGAGGCGTACCGCGTGTGCGCACTTTTCATCAATAACAACAAAGCGTTGGAGTCATTTAGGCGAAATAAAGGGATTTTTCATGGGATACGTGATAGTGGATGAAATAAGGAGTCATCACAAAATCAAATCGCCATTCAGCCGAGGAAACAGCGATCGTCGAAAGCCCAACACCTCAAAAGTCGACTGGAAAGGTATAAAATAATATTCATGAACTATTTTGAAGACGGACAAAGCACCCATTAGGAATATTGCAAAAAAAAACGAAAAGATAGACCAGAAACTTATTGAGTGATGTGGTATGAATTTTCAGTCAACGACAACTTTTAAGTTCTCAGGACGTAATGACTGCTGAGCTGTCAGTAATTCCGGGGAACACAGCGTAGTCGATAAATTTGCACAATCATCGCGATGACTCTTTGATTCAGAAAAAGTTTGGAAGAAATGCCTTGATATGACCTTGAAAGACGCGAATGAAAATGATGGAAACGCTATCGCGAACCTAAACACATGAGAAAAAGCAAAAATAATCTTGATCTCGACTTATGCGCCCCTGTCTTCTTATGCATTCGATTCGAGCTATTCAAATTTCTAAATATTAAAAAAACAAAAATATATTTAAATCAAAAGAATAAATAAATAAAAAATGAAAAATTAAATTACGCGTCCGCACGTACATATGCTTTCAATAGCAGAATCATAATAGAAACAGAACCATAATCCACGAAGTAATCGTAACAAGTTTATTCGTGATTTGTTAGCTAAATTGATTTTCATTTCAACGTCTTTTGCTCCCAACAGAAAACTTTTATTTTTCACTTGGTATGTGAAAAACCTTTCGACGAACACATATGTATATGTGTACATACACATCTGAATTCACTTATAGATTTGTATGGATATGTGTTTTTGTCACATACGTTCTATAGTTTTTAAGAGGTCACGTAACGTTACAAACCCAATCATTTGCTGAAGAAGTAAATTAAAACGACAGCAAAAAAAAAAAAAAAAAAAAAGGAAAAAGAAAAGTAAAAAAAAGAAGAAATTGAAAATGTAATCAGTGTTATGTGTATGTATGCATGAGAAAACTCCTAACGAGTTTAGTGAATTGTTTTCTCTCTACGATGGCCATGTCGGCGGCGGTGTGTAAAATTATGAATGTATTCTGCTATTGTGCTATGCAGCAGCAACACAAGTTTAAAATATTTGTAATTGAATTAATTGCATTACGTGACTAGTTAATAATTTAATCAAATGTGAATTTAATAGTTTCAAGTGATAATTGCAACTACAAGGAACAAGACGAAATAATCATTAAATCCGCATTAAGATATGAAAAATAAATGTGTGTTAAATTCACACTTTATATCAATGTTAGAGCAAAATTTTTTTTTCTAAACATAAACTAAATATTTATGAACCCTTTGTCCGAAAATATCGTTTCCATTTCAATATGCTTTTGTTCTATAATATGCTACATATTCATAATATTAACTACATATATTTTTTAATGGCCGATAGCGAAACAATCTATCTGTTGGATATGAAGCGTTATCTGCCATCTATCAAGGTTTCTACATTGGCACCAATCCAGTGCTTATTTCATATACATTTATAGTGCCAACATTTGGTATCAATTTAGTGGACACGTTGCCTGCAGCTACGTTAACACGAACTTTGCGGAACTTCAAGTAGCTGTGATTTAATTTTGTCTCCGGTCACCGTAATGGTTCGGTTTGGTTACATATCAAAGGACATTCGCAATTTTGCGTAGCCTTCTAGAAAACAATCTCTCACCCTATGTCTAATATGGTATAAGCGTAAATTTAATCATATAAGAGAAGTTAATCTTTTGAGGAAACCTCAGAGAGAATGCAGCGCGGGATACAGTTGTTTTAGGTTATGGCGTCAATACTTATACCTTCTGTATTAAGTTCGCGGGGACACACTCATCGCCTGGGATGACTTGAGATTCGCCCATATTTTATTATACATGTTGATTTATAGTCATTTTTTGAATTGATTTATACTTGTCTGTCCGTCTGTCTGTCAGTCTGTTCTGCTTTCTTGTGTTCAACCTAAAAGTCGAAATTTTTGAAAATATTTTGTTGAACATTTGGTATACCTGCGTGTTTTGGCCCAAAGACGAAGGCTATTGAACATAGTTCGAATCGGCCCACCTTTTCGACCTCTTCACACATAACGCCTTATTTTAAAAAGTCGTTTTATAAATAACTGTACACTAGTGTGCGAAATCTAATGGTGGGCCGTGTCTCACTATAGTGTTTTCACTAGTTTTCATTTAATTGGTTCTCCTTTGTTAGTTTCGGAGAATTTCAACACCATACACTCTATTAGAAGGACAGATAAACTATACTTTATTTAATATTCGTTAGCTATGGTTAGATCATCTGCAAACTTCTTCGGGATCTTTGATAAAATTTCCCTGCTTATCGTCTGCCAATGAACTGAGTCCGCATTTGATAATTATAAGCTTGGTTACTGCAAAACTTTCTATCGCGTAAAAGTAATTGCTTTGTAGGTGGGATTCAATAAAGAAGTAAACGTTTGTTTAAAGAATTTTGAGGTTTCAACATAATGACAACATCCTACAGTTGAGCAAGCGGTTCTGGTAGATCCAGATACACAACAGGAAAATTGGATTTTCGATAATATATATAAGATCATAATGTTTTGTATATATATATTTTTTTTAATATGACCAATCATGCAGGAAATGTTCCTGATTCTATGGGGGAATTCTAGTCTAAGTAATTTATCTATCGTTTATAACGTGCAATGACCTTCGCATGATTACAACCAACAACCATGGCAAGAGTAGGTAATGGGACGATATTGACCCAACTGTTCGAAAAGTTTTGCCTGATGTTTTCATCGTAGCAATTAAAGTTGTTTTCACTGCGGCTAAACGTTTCACGTCTAGACGTTGTAGGCAAAAGGGACATAAGCCTCGCTTCTTTCTGGAACTTTACTGAAAGTTGTGTTATGGTTATATTTTAATTGAAAGTCTTAACTACTTTTAAGTTTCATATCATGTTCACAACTTTCCCTTTGACAATTTTGCCAATGAAATAATTTACTTGATATATCCCTGTTAAGAAGAACAGGGAAGAAGGATCTAAGACGATCCAAATTTATTTTATTTCGATTCAAAATAATTTTTATTAATTTATCTCGAGTTTTCCACTGTTTTTAAAAGCTTTCATTCGTGCAGAGGTCTGTATCTGTCTCTCTTCTCTCTTCTTCTCATATTATTATCCATTGGGCTAACGGTGTAAAAGCAATTATGAAAACAACACTCTATCATGGTGTTATAAGAGAAGCCTATAAAAAATCATTCGATAGTTGTATTAGACGCCGGCATTAATAGGTTGCTCCAGATGGGCTATGCCGTCTACGATGTTGACATAAGTAATGCGCGTTGGGTGAAAAAACTCTCCTTGTATTCGAATAAATGAAATGATGATCATAGTGAAAGCGTATAGAGAATCAGAACTTTCCTATAGAGCTGACCCGTAACAGTCGCCAGGCTTAACTAAGTTCTGTGTGTTAGTAAACCTCTCACATATTTATCTGAAAATGAAAGCGAGTGATGTTATGTTATAATATAACTTATCTCTGCTGAAATGGTAGCATTTATGCGCTTAAAAACAAATGGTTGCAGCAAGAGTAATAACAACAATTTCGAGGATTTTTCGTAGTTTTCTCTACTTCTTCGTTGTGAAAGCTTACTAATAGTATTGAGAGTGTTTGGTGCAATAAGTTAATGGCAAAGAAATCTCTACGCATATTTCTACAATGGGGCAATAGAGACTCATTCGATGGGGATATGTGTGATGAGGAGAATGTAGCGCGCGAGTGGGGTAGGCAGAGAGTAGAGAATGAGCCCGAAAGATGGTAAGAGAGGCGATGATAGTTTAAAAGAGCAAATCTATAGTTAAACTATAGTAAAAGTCATATAGCTAAAGTATCAACAGCGTAGCGGTAGTTTTTTTTTTTTTTTCATTTTCTTTTCAACTTAACAGGAAATTCCTTTTCATGTTTTTTCAACCAACAACAACAGCATAAACATCAAATATGACAAAAACAAACGGCTATGCGCTCCCTATTCTATACTGCGAATAAATACATATATATATATAGATATAGATATATATATTCCATTGGCTTCTCGTTGGCTGTGGTTTCACTGGAGGAAAACTTTTGTTACAAACAATATCACTTTAGATTTTTGTCATTTCGTTTTGAAAACGTTGTGCTTTCTATTTCTTTTTCTAGTTTTTTTTTTTTTTTTTTTTTTTTTGCTTTTTTTGATTTCTTTTTGTTTTTTTGGTTTTTTGCAGTTTGGTGTTATTATTATTATTATTGTTGTTGTTGTTGTTGTTGTTGTTGTTGCTGTTGTTTTTGAAGCATTCGTTGTTGGGATTATGCAAAAAGTTTTTCATTAATTTCGGATATTTTTTCGCGTACTATTAAGTTCAGGCACTGCGACGAACAAAGTTTGCGCGCCATACCATTTTCAAGAGTTTACCAACGTAGTGTTAGGAACGCCAAACAATTTTGTTGTTGAGGCAACTCAGTGTGGCTATTATATCTGTTCGCACACAAAGCCATATACAAATGCTCATAAAAGTTCACATAGTACATATGCAGGCACATCATATATATATATATATATATATATATGTGTATGTTATATTTATCTCTCAAACCCGTTATATACACTCGCATACGTATATAGTATATGCTGTGGTTCACTTTGAAAAATATTTGCGGTATCGAGTAGGGAAAAAAAGAAGGAATATAAAAAGTGGGGGAAAAAAAAAACTTTTGGTTTTGTTGACATTAGTTTTATTATTTGTTATTGTGTTGCTGTAGAAATTTGTTCAAGGAATAAATTTTCAAAAAATTTTTTGTCCGCATTTATTTTACAATCGCTTCTTTGTTTTATTTAGCTTATACTTGTATACTTTCGGGTTTGCTCACATTCACTATTATCTCTCGCTTACAGCAAATAGCTGTGCATGTAAGCAGCCACATATATAAACACTACCTCATACAGATCTTGTTTGTAACCTCAACAATTTCTTTTAGTTGTTGGTTGCTGCTGCTGATAAATTCATTGGTTTTACATGTAAAACTTTCGTTTAACATTTCTTTCTTTCTTTTTTTTTTTTTTTTTGTTTGTCATATTTTTTTTTTCGTTTTTCATTTTTTCATTTTTTCTTTATATAATCCTTCTATCTATCTCCACCAGTCTGTTTCATAACATTTCACTTCCTTCCCCATCTTTAACCTTTACGAAGTTACTTACTTGCTTTTAGATGCGTGTGTGTGTGTGTATTTCGTACAATTTTTCGATGAATTTTACAGTTTTTCTGATTTCTTTTTTTTTTTTTTTTGCCTTTCTTTCATTCCTTCCACTGCTAGAAGTTTCTTGTTATAGTTTGTTATAGTTTTCCTCAATTCGAAGTTTTTTCCTTTCGTTTTTTTGTTCTTTTTTCATTTTTTGCGACCGGCTAAGGGAATTGGGTTTTACTACTGGTTTAATGTTTCCCCTGGGAAAAGTTTTGTTAAAACAATTCAACATTGAGAAATTTGTGTTTTATTGATATATCGTTAGTAAGTTTTTCATTTTTGTTTTGCTGTTAGCAAAAGAAATGCGTTTATTTCCCGTCGCTTCCTTGCATTTCTGTTAAATTCTTTGATTGCCAGAAAAATTTGCGGAAATTGGTTTTATATGAAAATAGGGATCGTTTTTTTGTTTTTGTTGCACTTGTATTAAAAGCATTTTCTTCTTCTTCTTCTTCGGCTGCTTAAGTATAGTATGTTCGAATCATTTCTTCTACATTTTTTCCCCATTCCCCCCGTTTGCAATGAATATATGGCATATGTTTCGAATTATAATAAAAATATCAAATTTCTTATGATAAGAAAGTTTTGATTGATGAAGTTTGGCTTCGCAAAATTCTTATTGCTTTCAATCGGAGAAATAATCATTACATGTAGAAACTATATGAAATGAAAATTTCGATTATATATATATGAATATATTATATATCTATACGATTGTTAGAGAGTATCCGAACCTTTAAAACAAAAAAAAAAAAAACAAAAAAAAATTATACTGGGACAAGGTCCATCATTTAATACCTTATTGTGACTTTTCAAAATAATTTGTTATATGAGAAGTGATCGAAAAAGTGGTCCGATTCGAACCAGCTTCAATAGCACCTATCCCTGAGTCAAAACAGGCCGCTGTACCAGATTTAACTGAGTCGATCGGTATAACAAAAGGTGGATCTATGTGAAGTCCTATTTGGAGTTGCATATATGCGCCTCCTTCTACCGTAAGTGATGGAGAGAAGAAAAATTCTATTTCTTACCTTGATATGACCCTAACTGCTCTTCGTTTTTTTTTCAGGTGGGTACACCTTTTTATGATTATTTGTAGGAAAGCTATAGTAAAGTTTGGTTCTTCACGAAACGAAGAAAGGTTCTTCTCGCTTGAGAAAGTTATACATAATTACAATTATAAATATAATTATATTTACAAAGGAATATTATCCATCAAAAATGCTCATCATTTTCAGAAGTTATACGTCCCATTTTGGGGACACTTCGTTCATTTTGTTGTTATGTTATGCTTGCGACCTCTCCCCATCTTTCCGTCCGTATCTGTACGTACGTTAATAAAATGAACGCGTAGCATGTCTTGCGGTTTCTAACAAGAATTCCTTATGATAGCATAATTCTTGAATATTCAAAAAATTTTTGTTCACTAACCCATAGAAAATAACAAATATCTTTCCAAATCCATCATCCTACATCATCATCCTACAATGAAGAACAATGTAGCTATTAGTTACATCATTTCATTATCTCTCGTTTGATCTTCTAATATCGTTGCGGAAATTTCAAAAACTTCATTATTTAACCGTTGCCACCTACCCGTATAGATAGTACTGCTAGAACTCTCTCTGTGAAATTAGATTATATTTCGTTGTATTTATAATAAATTTCTTCGAACGAACCGCTGGAAAGTTCTGGTGTTATACCCCAGTAAACACTCACTGAGTAAGGGTATAACACTCATCGATTGCACACGCACCCATTAGGCTACCGTCCCTTCCATTTCCAAAGCGCTTGGTTAGATTAAACTAAGAAAAAACATTTCTTCGTCAGACATGAAAACACCTTTCAAATATGGCTTCCATCAAAAACAAGCATTTTTTGATCGCTTAGAGAGAAGAAGAAATGATGCTATTTTGCTTTTGAGGGTGAGCTGCTGTTTTCGGTTGAAACCAAATCATTTACATCAGTTAGCAAAAAAGACGGTGACACATGTTTGTTGAGATTGGCCCAATATGTTATTAATGAGTAATAAACAACCAAACACTCAAACACATTGCCAAGTATTATTAGACCATTTCAGTAAAATTTCCAAACGATGAAGTAAACACTTAGCGATTAAAAAATGCAATTAGTCATTGCATACAATGCAGCCGAAGCCTTACTTTTTCTTCCAGTTTTTACATTATATATGGAATCGAATCTGAACTTGAAAGAAAGAGAAAAAAATGACAATCCTTTTAAGAAAATGTATTTACTTACAGTAAATGAAGGGTGAACATCACCTTGTGTTTTCTGCCTACTTCTCTTGTCAGCTTAAATGAATCCCCTATATATTTGAGAAAGGAATTAAGAGGATACGGCGTTAGAGAGAAGGTAGGCGCGGCTTTAAATCAAGAAGCGAAAAGCCAACTTCATGAACATAGTCGCGCACTCTAAGTGTTGGAATTTTTTAGACCTAGATTTCTTGAAAGAATCATGAGTTATTGATATCTTAATCTTGACGCAACGACGTGACATGCCCATGGAAAGGCCGCATCAAGTAAACAAATTATTTTGCAAAAATTATTCCTTCTCAACTTTTTTCTAATTAAATCTAAAGTTATACGATTTTGACAAAAGTACGTTATTATTTAAATATGTCGAAGGCTTAAAATTAATAAAATTTTTCATATTTTCGGTATATAAATTTAGAAGCATTAACCGATTTTTACTGGACTCAAAATGGGATTAATTACGTTTTAATTAAATCTCTTCTATAGCAAGCTATCATCCTTTATGGTATAAGGATATTTTAAGCTTGTGCTGAGTATACAACACCGAGAGGGAATTAAGAGAGAATCACCTTTCGTTACAGTAGTCGATTCAGAAACATTTTCTGATTAGATATAAGTTTGTCTGTCCATTCGTCCGCCAGATATCTTTCCATTTCTATTCCTCTGTTCAACTTAAGGGTCGTATTTTTGGAGATGTTTTGATGAACTTTGGAATACCGACGCGTTGCGACCCAAAGACGACCGCTATTGAAAATGGTTCGGATCACTTATTTGATCATTTGCCATATAAGTCCGTATCTTAAAAATTCGTTCTATGAATAACTGTATTTAGCGAAGTGGTGTAGGGTCTTTAGTAGTTGACCGTGTCCCATTACATTTGCTTGTTATATAAATTTAGAAAAATTAATCTTGCTTTTTTGCGCACATTACCGTTTAATTAACTTTTTTGTGGATCTCTTTTTTCTTCTTTTTAAAAGATTTGTCTTTTTTATAACCAATCGTCGAGCGTACGTACATCATACGCGTAATAAGATCTGAAGATAGTAAGGAGAGAGAAATGGGAATTGGTCATGGCCTAGGAGTTCCGTGCTATGTCGGAAAGGGCTCTACCATTACGATATGTTGAACCTTCGTAACAGACGGTCTTCGGTCAATGACGTGTTTTTTTTTGTTTATTGTCGATTTCTATTAATTATCTAATAAGGTGTGTATTGACTTTTTGAATCACTCATATAAATACATTTAAACGTTGAGATGTGCTAAGAGTTTGTAAGAAAGTTTTTCGCAGACAAATAATCGATTTTTGAGAATAAATTATATTTTTCATTGTTAGCACAGGAAAGGGTTTTAAATGACTTGCGCATAGATAGAATTGTAGTCGCAATTATCGCTTCTCTCTTTCCAACTTGGCTTGAATTTGTGGTAAACTCTTTCCCGAAAATAAAGCCAATCTTGACTGATCGATATAGTTTTAATAAAACCTATGAAAAAAATATATGAAGCCACCACCTTCATTGATATCATTGCTAATTGTCTGTTTTAATCGAAAATCAGTTTCAGTTCAGGCAAACAAAAAGTACACACTTGAAATAGAGCTATTGATGATGAGCAGCATATGACCATGAAATGAGTGACGTCAGAGCGCATTGTAAATTAAATAATGTGGTATGCAAATATTTAAGTTGAATTCAAAGCGTTTAACTTTGCGCGTACTTAGTAAGGTTTACGTTTCAAAGAAGAATGTAAATGATATATGAATGTTTCTTCTACACTCTGTTTATTCCGTTCTATAACCATTATCTTCAAGAACAACGTCTTTGTAAGGAGGTGGTGGGGTCATTGGTCTTTGTCTCTCGCTAACTGATGCTGACGATTCAGAGGAGAGAAAATCTTCAGTTTGAGTGTTTGTTTCGTCTTCTTCCCTATTGACCGCATAATTTGTTTGCCGTCCTTCAACAGGTTGTGTCAAATTTGTTAAACGATTGTTAAGCAAATTACTGCGGCTTAAGCATCTAATAAGTGTTGCGGTATTTCGATTAATGCTACGATAGTATTGGTGACGGGCCGGACGCCCAAATAACCGTGAAATAAAATTTTCATGCAAAGGACCGTCATAACGAACAACAGTTCGTTGACGATTTCTCTCACTGCGAGAAAGTCGATTATTTGCGGTTGTAATTTCACGAGCTGACTGCTCATGTCCAGGGTTTAGAGTTTCCCGGTCGTTCATTCTTCGGTTGGAGGTTTCCGGTAAATTATCTAAAAATATTTTTTAAAGTGAGATGCCATGTTTTAAACCTTAAAGAATTGTCTTAATACCTGTGACCTTGGTAGTTTTACTGAAGCAAGCCGTAATAGCCAAAGCGCAAACAATCATAGAAAGTGCTGTGGTTACGCCAACAACCAAGCCTAATAGGAAAGCAAATTTTGCATCATTTTGCTTATCACATAATTTTGTTTCACTTTTGATTTCTTCGTCATCTTCAGGAAAGATGAAACCACTTCCTTCGTTTACGGCGTTCAAATAATTCCTCCATTGTAGGGCATCGATTTCATTGGAATCTTCTTCTTGATCGTTCGAAACTGCTTCTGGTGAAATTATTTTCTCAAATTTATGCACATGATGCAATAGATTCGTATCTTTATCGACTGTACAAGAATCAATACTCAATTCGATGCCTTTATATTGCAATTGTTTTATATTCTCTTGTAGCTTTTTATTGCATTGCAAAGGATTTTCATTTATTTCCAAACGCTTTAATCCTATCAACGCATTAAATGTCTCAACCTCTAAATTAATCAATAGATTTTGACTTAAATCCAATACTTGAAGATTGGGTAAATTGCGAAAAATTTCCTTGTCTATAAAATGTAATTGAGAGTTTCTCAAGTTTAGCGAATGCAAAGAGAAACTTCGAAGCATTGAACGAGCGGGTAAAGACATCAGTTTATTGCCTTCCAAGTTCAATTTAAATAAATGGGGATTTCTTTCAAATAAACGCTCATCCAACTGTTCCAAGCGATTATATGACAAGTCCAAATCATATAATAAATAAAGATTATTAAATGTCTCCAAGGAAATGGTGTGTAAAGCATTGTGAGATAAATTGAGATATTGCAGGAAATGAAAATTCTGAAATGAGCTCAGAGAAAGGAAAAGAATAAATGCGATTTTATTTTATTTAATCTCTTTAGTTCACCATTTACCTTAAAGCAAATTTCATCCACTTGACGTATGTCATTGTAGCTTAAATCTAATATTTGCACAGAACTCGGAACATCTACAGCAGCATTGACCAGATGTTTAGCACTTTAATTAGGTAAACAATTTTTCTCACTTAATTTCATTTTACTTTGCGCAGTAATAAAATGTTATTAATTCACCTGCATGTTGCCCTATTGAGATTAATATATAAATCACATTTACAAAATCTCGGGCATTTGTATAATTTATTCTCTAATGATTTCTTAGTCAATGTTATTAATATTGTAAATAAAATAAAATATTTAAATGCATGTAAATAGCGCATGTTTTTCATTTTTCTATCGGCTTAGTTTTGAAATATTTTCACTATGTTTTACTAATTTTTCGTATGAAATTTTTTATCTTGTAATGGTTTTGCTTCTCTGTGCAGTCTATTCATGTTTAATCACAAAAATTAACTAAATTGAATTTTCGAACCCCAACGATGAGTAATTGTAATTATCTCTATCCCATAAGTAAAAAAAAGAACTACAGAAATTAAAGCGATTTAAGTGCATTTCCTGATACTGCTCTAACGTCATTTCAGTCACAGATGTAATGACTTAATAAGTCTCTATTATAACTAAATTGTAATTCTCCCTCCTATATACGGAAGATCTTCTTCCCTTTATGCGAAATTCTTTCCTTAGTCGCGTTACTTAATAAGTATCCTATGTGATGTGTGTGTGTGGCATTACCGTTGACTGGCCCACATGATTTCCGGACGGTGTCGAGCCTCTGACGATACGTATCCAAATTGCATGGCATTCTAATGATTAGTTTACAAGGTATCACTGTTTTAGTGACTCAACTTTTATAGTTTCCTGAACAATAGAAAAATCTTTACTTTACGATTAGAAAAAATACTGTTAACTATCAGCGTTGGCTTGGAAGATGTTATGGCATCTGTTGTCTGTCGAAGAAATAAGTTTACGGGTGGTTTGATAATTTAAAACAAGGTCGTAGGGACATCGATGATGATGAAAGCTATGGTCATCCGACTTCGTAGTTGATGCATTTAAAATATCAAAAGGCAGCGTATTTAATATTTTGCATGACTGCTTGTCTCTTCGAAATGGATGTGGTGTTTGCTCACTTTTAACAATAAGTTGTTGCTGGTTCAGAGCGATCTTTGGCCCTGTTTAAGATAAATTATGTTTTTTATATGCTACAAGTGTTAATGAGTGAAATATAGCCTCATCACTACTTTCTAGAATTAAACTGGCACTCAACCGATTGGACAACCGTTCAAAACCATCCAAAAAGTAGCGCCGCAAAAACCGTTGTGACTTGTTCATTAATGGTCGAAATGTAATGAAATCTGGACACTTACAGCTGAAAGGCTGTCACTGTGCAGACACGCTATGAATCTGCCAGCAGTGTTGCCATGTGTATGTCTTATTGAGTGAAGTCCGTAGATTCTGAAAATTTTTGAATTTTCATTGAAACAATTTTTAGCCTCTTGAAAGACCTGCTATTAGCTTTTAAACCTTTCGAATATATCGTAAACCGTTCAAAGAGAAAGCAAATAAACCCTTTTAGATGTTTTTGCGGAAATGTTTATCTTGCAAACCCAGTCGAAAGTCTCAACTTACATAAGGAATTTATTTTTTTGATGGTGGCAGAGAAAGCATGCTCGATCCTAGAAAAATGGTCTATTTTTTTTTCAAACCAAAATTTTAGGAAAATTTAACGTTTAAGTAGCGATAGATGATTAGGTTTGGAAATAATTTAAATTAGTTTGGAAGGCAGCTTTCGTAGATCCGTTTGGAAATTATCTTAAATTATCTTTGCTAAGGTACAGATAATATACAGACTAATTACATGCTTTTCGATTACCAGGTTATGAAAGTTAAGCAAAAAATTGATTGAAAGTTAAGTCAAATGCAATTAATTCGCCAATGTTCCCAGTGTTCCCAAAGTAAAGCCTTCAACTATTTCAAAATTGTAAGCTTTTTGCCCTTCTTGCTCATGAGTTCTGGCCAATCTTGATTTCTTGCACCATGTTCGCGCTCATTATCTATGCATTCGTTAAACACACGCTGGTCTGCTATCCTAACATAACAATGAAGGCTTCTTGTATTCGATATCAGCTTTAGAAAGGGACACTCCTTTGATAAGTTTTGAATGCTCGTAAGAAAGAATTAATAATAGAGAGCAACTGTCTCTGAAGAATATGTCGATTATCATTGCACCTTGTAGGTCCGTCTTTTCAACAATTCCTAGCCTTTATGCAATCAAGCCATCCTCTAATGGCTTATTGACCCATTACGACTTTTTCTTTTATGATTGGCTCAGCTTTAGAAATTGTTTTCGGCAAAGTTACTCAACCATGGTATTCTAATTTGTAGCGTTGGAGAAAGCCATAGTACACTGTACTGATTTCATCTTTTCAAATTTGGTACGCTTCCTGCTATTACAGTGTAACTATTCTTCATTACCGACAACACTTCAGTACCTTTTTCCTTTTTTTAATCCAGATTGTTTCCATTGTTTTAAAAGTGATAACTAGCCAGCTATAGCTCCCAAATAAAGAGAGCCGCCATGAAATTTTGGCACGCATCCTCTTAGGATTAAAACACTTTAAAAATAATTGGGTTTGTTGTTGTTTGTCAGTCCCCAGACATATTGCGCGATATTCTATCGTCTATATATAGGTCTTCATTAACTAGGATTACGTTATAGTCTTAATAGAGCTCTGTTAAGGTAAGTGATTTTTGGTCATTGAAGTCTGTTTTAACTTCATGTTCTTGTTTTCGATGAGATAAGTGATGAAAATTTGATACTTATAGTTGAGGCTCCTCCTAAAGCATCATAGGTTTTTTGTGGTAGACGATATACGTATATATTACACATATACCAACCTAAAAGATCTATAGTACTCGCCCAAGCCCCTTGTGTTAGCGCTTAAAAATTTCGTTGCCTTCTTTGGTTCCCAAGATCAGGTGGTATCCAACGTTACGAAATGTTCGCCAAACATCTGATGCCTAAGTCTGCAGATGGCCGTGCCCTTGTCCCAGATATGATGAGACGTTTCGCCCGTCCTATATTTTTTAGGTAATACCTGATTGAATTTCGGTCCGCATGGAAAACAGTCTCTATACCGGAAGGTTTTGTAAATCTTTTTGGTTGGTGTTGTCTTGCACTCTGCTTTCAAGGGCTTGCTAACATTCCCTGTGGTCACTGCAATAACAGCCTCTTGCTGGCTTGTGGTTAGCAAGTACATGTATATACGTATCTCTTTTCCGCGTGTTTTATAAGTGATCGAAAGTTCACCGCGAACCGTTGTGTTATATATTTTTATCTTGATACTGATAAGATAAATCACTAATGTTTTCTTCATTTTTTTTTTTCTTATTTTTATTTTTCTTTCTCATATTATTATTTGTTGATAAAAACTTTTAGTTTAGCTTATCTCATATGACTGTCAAGATATTTCTCAAATATTTCTCATTTATTTAATACACCTGGCCACCTTATGCACTTGATATTGCCTTCTCGCTAGTTACTCATAATGCTAAGTGTTGCTGCCAAATATTTGTTAGTTAGTGTAAATTTATTATAACTATGTAATATATTTTTTTGCGCCTAATTAAGTGCAACAGACTTTTAATTAACATTTTCTCTCTTGGCCATTTTTCTTTGCGGTCTGAGACCGTGAATCTTGTTAGTAAGCGCACAAAAGTGGAAATAAAATACTGCGGGCGATAACTTGCTTTTGTCTTCAAGTGCAATAATAAACAAAGAAACAAACAAACGCAAATAACAAGAAAAATGAAAAAAAAAAAGAAAAGAAAAGCGAAAACGAAAACGATGCCATATAAGTTACAGCGGTTTATAAATCTATGCGAGGGGGCGGGGAGGGTGTGCATATGGAAATGGAAATGTAAGTAAGCGCGCGTACGCGTATGTGTGCGGTTTGAGCATGACTGCTGTTTCTTGCCTTTGCTGCGTTGTGTTTTTTTTTTTTTTTTTTTTTTTGGTTTTAGTTGCCAAGGGCATTTAAATAACGAGCATTTAAGCGGATTAAACTTGAGCTTATATATTAACTCGCTACAACATGTCGCGCGCGAGTTCTTTGCTCTGTCTCCCACACTCTGCGTAGACACTGCTTCATTATCTTTGCAAAGTCATTTACATTGTTTTCATATGTAATTGGCTAGCCCGTTGTGTATCTGGGCGTATGTGTGTGTCCGTGTACATGTATTTGCAATATATATATATATATATATATACATTTTTTTTTAGAAACTATAAAACAAGGGGAAAATTAATGGCTGAGATTTATGGTGAAAATTTTAATTTAAATTTAGTTTAGATTTAAGACGCGAAGAAACACATAAAGATCTCACGGTAAAATGCGAGAGGCGAAAAGGTTAGTAAGTAAAATGGGAAAAATCTTCAGTATTACTTAAGGAGGACTGAACGGCTGAAAACCTGTGCACCTACATAAATAGTTGCTTTTTTTATTATAATTTAACTTTCAAGTTAACAGTGTGTCGTTATTTTGTAAAATGCTATAAATTAAAAAGAAAACCAACTAAATTCTGGGCAAGTATAAGGATAAAGCTGATGATGCTGCCACAACTATTATTGCTACTACAACTACAACTACAACTACAACTATTACAACTATTGCTGTTGCTGATCTACTGCATTGTATGGTAACTATTTGCGGTAATGCCGAAATAACGGAAGTGTTGCTTGGCAATGAATACTTAAGTTAAAACGGATAAATGGTTAGCGTTCATAAAGACAAACAGCGACATAAAAGGAAACGGATAAATACCATCGCTTGGTGATGGTTGATGATGGTTGGCACTCTGATAATGTAACGCAGAAAAATGCTTAGCAACATTCAAACAAAAAAAAAATTTATGAAAATTAAACAAAGAAATAATAGAAAATTCTCTTTTACCCTTAGCTGCAAGTTAAACTAAACTAAACTGAGCATTACTGAGCATTTCATTCATTCAAAGACTACAGTGTGAAGTTGCATTCGTATGGTGTATGGGTAAGTAAGTAACTAGTTTAGGGCTTAACTTGTGATGATGATGTCAGTCAATGTGCAGTTAAATTAAGCAATTTCTTCGCCATTGTAATCCTTTAAAATCCCGGTTTTTCTCCCCCTTCGACAATTTACACTAATATGCATAGAAACAAATTTGGAAAGGAAGTGTTTCATATCCTTAGCTGGTGCAATTTCTATATAATGCAAAATTTTTCTTAAATTTCCAACCGCTTTATTTCTCTGACCGTTATCATCATCGTCGTCGTCATCATCATCATCATTATCGTTTGTAAGTATATAGCCAACCATATTACCACCACTACACGGGTTTCCGTTCATCTCTATGTTGGTGTTCAAGTTAGTTTAAAGTGGGTGTTTTGCTAGTTTTTTATTTTTTATTTTTATTTTTTATATTTTTTATAGTTTTTTGTTCTCCCTTAAGTCTCGCATATAATTCCATAAAAATCAAAAGACCACACGGTGTAAGGATTAAAATAAAAAAGCAATTGAAGCATGAGAAGCGAAAAGAAGAGGGGAGAGAGAGAGAAAGCAAGAGATAGAACGAAAATAGAAAATGCACTTTAGCCAACTCGTTTGTTGTATGTACGTGCATGTCATGGTCTCATTAATCTTAGGTTCTACGGTTCATTTTGTTTCATCTCTTGAGAGCTCTGAATAGTACAGTCAAGCAAAGTGTGTTTACTTTGGCTAAAGTGGATTTTGACTAAAAATTACTGTTTTATTCTATAGTTATTAATTCCATTTTGATTAAAGTAAAATGTTTGTACTATTCTCTCTCCCTCTATACAATGGACCGTGCATTCCACTTGATGGTTTGTTACGTATGAACTGTTAAGTTCATTGAGCTTGATGTTGCAATCATTTTAAAAAAGAAATATATGCTTAAAGAAAAACGAAATAACTCTGCAAGGAAAAAAACGAACATAGCAACTTTTTTTTTTTTAAATTAATTAATTAATTAAAAAATTTAGGATAATGTAAAGGAATATCTTGAGAGTTTTTGTGTGTAAAGAGTTTTTGTACTAATTAAGATTTCTTATTGAAGATTTCTTCTTCTTAAGAACTTCTTATATCTTACAACTTAGGTTAAGGTTTTGTTTAGCTAAGAATGATTAAAAATGTTTTTCATTCTATCTTGAAGATTCACCCATACATCAAACTAAAACTAAAAGTAAGTACATCAGTCATTATACTACTCATGTAGAGATATGTCAACGAAAAATTTCGAAAGTCATACAGTATTGTGAGAGCCAAAGTCACTATTTCGTTTCGGATCCACATTTGATTATAAGGTTTTGGGTGAATATTTACGTATGGCAAGAAACAGATACAAGAGAGCAGTATATCATGTTTGAACTCAGCTGATTGGACCTCAGGTGATGAGGACGGAAACGACGCTTCTTCACGTTTTATCTTTCTGACCGATGCTGAATCAAGGATGATTATGATTAATTGACATTAACGATCAGAATGACAGCAAGTAGTGAACTATCGTTTCTTCTGATCGGTATTGCTCAAATGAGATTTACTAAACTGTTATCTACCTCTATCGTTCACGTTTTGTGCAGATGTTGACTTTGAATAAATCTGCTAGGAAACCAGGCCTTATCTCCATAACCTTGAGGTGCTTTTAAGTTCGACATTATTCGAAACAGTGAAGATCGACCTAAAAACATTACAAAAGCAAAAGTGTTCACAAGTCATGTTGCACTGCAGGCGTCGGTTGATCGATTTGGCTCATTTTTAATGCCAACTTGGGTATTTTCCATGATTTTTGCCAAAATTGATTGCGACCAGATTAAACAGATGAACAGACGGACGGACAGATAGGCACATATACCTAGATTAACACTGAATCCTGATCAAGAATTTATACACTTTAGTGTATCTCTACAGCTGACTTTTGAGTGTCACAAACGTTTCGCTAAAATGAAATACAACCCTGCCCTTCGTTAGTGAGTGGAAAAATATGAAAAGTCTGCTTTGGGTTATATATAACCGTACAGCTCGGAATTCTTCATATATTTTGATGAAATCTGGCATGCTGATGTGTTTTAGATAAGTAGTAACGCTTCCCATTTCAAAGATTGGATAGACTTGGATAGACTTAAACTTATTGCCAAAAGCGCTGCACGTTTTGTTATCAAACTCAGAGCTCACGTATCTGCCTTCGGCTATGCCTTTTTAAAATTTTCCTTTTGCGAATACGAACTATTACAGTTTCCTAGATTGCATAGTAAACCTTTCATAATTTATGCTCCACATACCTACCTCCCTGATTATTTACTGTTCGCTAAGCTAATTATAGGAATACCTTACCACAGATTTTGATGACTCTCTAGAATTTTAGAACAAAACAGGCATCATTCTTAAACAGACAGATTTCTTTCACAGTTGCCATTATCAGAAGCAGGGCAAAGTGATTGCTTGAGAAGCGCCTTGATAAAGAATAATAATAAGAATCAAAACTTACATACTATTGTCATATAGAAACCTATTTTTTGTGACAGCCCTCCCCTGCTGAAAGGCCCGAAACATATTAGTTTGGGGAAAAAGAAATCCATTATTTTTTCGGTAGATGGCTGCACTGATAGATTTCTCATCGCCCAGGAGCTAAAAATCGACCATAAAACAATTTTAAACCATTTACACAAAGCTGGATTCAAAAAGAAGCTCGATGTTTGGGTGCCACACCAATTAACAGACAAAAACATGATGGATCGAATTTCCATCAGCGAAGCCTTGGCCAAACGAAATGAGATAGACCCATTTTTTAAACGGATGGTGACTGGAGATGAGAAATGGATCGCATACGATAACCTTGTGCGAAAACGATCGTGGTCAAAGAGTGGTGAAGCACCTCAAACGGTGGTCAAGCCGAGGACTAACGGCCAGGAAGGTTTTGCTATGCATTTGGTGGGACTGGAAGGGGATTATTTATTATGAGTTGCTTCCATATGGCCAAACGCTAAATTCTGATCTCTACTGTCAACAACTGGACCGTTTGAAGATAGCGATTGACCAGAAACGGCCAGAATTGGCCAACAGGAGAGGTGTCGTGTTCCACCAGGACAACGCTAGGCCACACACATCTACAGTGATTTGCCAGAAACTTCGGGAGCTTGGTTGGGAAGTTTTAATGCATCCGCCATACAGTCCGGACTTGGCACCAAGCGATTATCATCTTTTTCTTGCATTGCAAAATTTCTTTAATGATAAAAAATTGGCATCTAGGGAGGATTCTGAAAATCGACTACTAGAGTTTTTTGCAAATAGAGACCAGGACTTCTATGAGAGAGGCATTTTGAAGTTACCTTTAAAATGTCAACAAATCATACAACAAAACGGTGCATATTTGACCCAAATCGGACAATCCGAAGCAAGTTAAATGAAGTCCTGAAGTTCATATAAAAATAATGGATTTCTTTTTCCCCAAACTAATATATTACATTTTAAATTCAATCATAACATACTGAAAACTAGACTATGTTGTTATATGAAGAACAAACAATGAAGAGTAATGACGGAAGATGATTCACGTTTTCCACATTTACGTAATATGTGTGAATTACGTATTTTACTGAAATTTCATAGAAATTTTTAAAGTAGAACACTTTTTTACCTAACTATTTTTTCAAAGACGGACGTAAAAATTATCATATCCAATCCACGCTTAACATGGTCCGTTTTTGATCAAAAACATGCCATTGTGCCAAATTTAATTAAGATATCACGAAAACTGCGCCCTAAACACAAATTACATAAACAGGCGTCAGGAAGACGTACGGACCGTCATCATTAAATCGATTCGGGAAAGTTGTACAGGGTTCATTTGGTGCAATCAAACAATCGCCTTTCCTAAGCGCTTCCAAGTATTGGATATCTTAGCGCAGACTTAACGTACTCTTATAGTAATCTGACGTAGCTTATAAAAACTTTGTAAGACTAGAATTTGTATGTAATTGTGCCTAGGAACAAACAATTTGCACTTGTGTGAAATGATACATTAAAAGAACACATACACTTATGTTACGTTTTAATTGCAGTCCTAATCCTTTTAATTAACACTAAGGTTCTTTGTGCATTTATCTGAAGACTTAGCTGCTCAATGTGTGCACGCAAGGCATTTTTACTTGTTTTTTTTTGTCTTTGTTGGAATTATATATAAAATTAATTTCAAAAATTTTTTATTTACGCTCGCTCTCTCTTCTCTCGTTAAAAGTTTACAATTTATTGCTCTCTTGTATCATTTAAAATTTAGTGAATACAAAAATTTTAATTAATGTGGTTTTCTCGCTTAAGCATTTCAAAAATTTTCCTAAACTAATTTATTAAAACTTGAAAGTGTTTCGTTAAAAACTTTAACAATTCATGGTTTGCATAAATAGTTTTTGTGTAGAAAAGTTTTGCATTTGATGCTAAATTTCTAAATATAAATTTTTCGAAAATTTCTCCTGCGGTTCACCTAATGACCTTAACACTCAAAGGATAGTAGATATACTAATATGTCCTTTGTAATTGATTGTAATAGCACATGCCAGATAAAATATATTTATAAACTGCGTTGTTCCGGCATTTGCTTATGCATTCATGTGTCTTTGAATCTAAGAATATAGTATAATTTCAGTTAAAGTGTTCAGCTTGTGAGCTACACACTCCCCATTTATTTTAACGCCAATTACTGATCATAACCGTCTTGACAAAGCGTCAAATGAATGTTTGGGAAATACTTAAAAGATCTCTGTTTACGCAAAAGACAAGAAAGTGGATTCGGAAATGTTGCTACATTTCTAAAGCGAAGATTCTGCCGAATTTTTTGATAATGCAATGCCCTTAATAAGGATGTCCTACGTTTTCAAATGCAATAACGAGATTGTGCTTTCATATATTGATCCCTGTCAACTAATTAACGCAGATACGTAAGGCACTTTGCAGAGCTCTATTAAGGCTAATTAACATTTACTATGCCCTTGTAGATTAAGCTCGCATTCATTTTCACGCCTTAGCTTAAGGGATAGCATTACTGCATATTTTTTGACAAATGGAATTTTTTTCTTAGCCTAATTGAACGGTTATAACCTCTACAATGTTCGTTACTAGAAACAAATTTGAATAGTGCAGCGTGGATGACGGCGCGTTTCAATTTAATGCTAAGTGAATTTTGTCATACGGAGTCAGTCGTACGTTATCATTATGAAAAATCACAGCACTGTCGGCTTTTGTTGTAAAGCGCCCGTTTGTTTGGCTCTATTGTGTCAATTCTTATTGACAGTGTTCTCTAGGTACAGTACCGCTTAAATCCGCGAAATTACCGCGAAAATAATACCATATGTCCAAGTCAACTGTTCGTCTAGTCTACATTGCAGATATTCATTGGACATTGGATGTCACACTTATCGTTCATCACACATCACAATTCAACAAAGTTAAGCTGAGATAATAAACAAACTTTGTCTGGGACTCAAAGAAACTTGTTGCCGTTTGCATTTGTTATAAAGAGTGGCCCAAATTTTACACAAGATTTGAAATTACACTGTTAGCCTGCTAAACAATGCGACTTAACATTACTACACTCTTCTTTATAGAGTTCATTACTGTTAAAGGTCTATGCAAACGAATGCACAGCAGTCCGAGCATTGAACGAGCAGATTCGACGCTAAATCAATGAAATTCAGCGACATTTGTGCAAAATTTCGAGTGCGTATATGTTGATGTTTGCCCGATGTGCTACTCCACACATAATCTTATCCTATGTACGTCACGACTCAATAAAAAAATCACAATTAAAAAGGAAATTAACTCTGTTTTTAGTTTAATTCAAACCTTGCATAAATTTTGAGTCCCTCCATACTTAAAATTGAAAGGTGGTAGATATTTAGAAGGAGAGAAATCAGTGTTTTGTTTACTTTATTCAACGCTTTCAATATCGCGTCCGAGAGGCGTTCATTCACATCGAAATGGAAAAATGAAAAATAGTTATTCCTGTCATAAGTTCATTGGAGCTACATACTCGCCAAGAAGTGCTGAACCTTGATATACAGACATCTTTTCAAACAAACTGTATCTGTTGAAACTCGCCATTGTCAAGAGCAACCACTTGATAATTGTTTTCTGACTTTAAACGAGATTGTACGGGCAATGATGTTATTAAAAGTTGTGAGCAACCTAAGGAACTGATTACACCCGAAAAAACTGAGAAAATTCTTATAATTCCTTGCGATAATTGAATGTCGAAGTGACAAGACATAGTTCGTATCCTAAGGATACCAAAAAATACTGTCTCTATTCGGCCGCGAGAAAGCTATTGTCCAATTAAGCAACAATTTCATGCACCGTGGAACAAAAATGTAAACGTCTTCTGAAGGAAAAGCGTTGAATGACTTGAAGTTGAGATTACCGACCTATACAAATCTGCTTTCTAGGGATTATTAACTGTTTGAAAAGCTCCCAAGGCACGCTCAAGCGAAGAAGATTTGACTCGATTTGAAATAATGAATAGTTGCGAAAGCAGGAGCGTATTTGAATCGAAAAGGTCTCTAAATGTTAGAGAATCGCTGCAATATCTGCGCCCATCTTGACATAGAGCATTTGTAAAAAAAAAAAAAAAATTTTTCGTATCTACGCCCGGAACTTGTTGATCACTTAGTATTATGTCTGATTTATTTTATAACATTTCTTATTATAGTACGTTGCAAGCATCGTTAAAAGACAAACAGATTATTTTAGAGCAGCTTTACGGTTGAAAGATAAACGCCCTTGTGACTCTGTGCTGGCAAAAATAAACATATTTTAAAAACGGAAACCCAACAGACGAAAAAAGAATGATGACAAAAACATAAAAAGTGCATGCATATAAATATATCATAGGCATAAGTGGATACAAAGGCTCCTATGCATTCTTTAGCTGAGCAAAAAAAGAAAAAAAAAAGAAAAAACAAATACATAATATCACGCAACCAGATACAAACCATAAATGGTACTTGTGGTCAGTTGTGAACAACTCCACAAACATTTGCAAAATATTCTCGCATATACACGTACACACTTGCATAGCTTGGCAAAAAAGAACTTGACGATCGAGAGGGGTAAGTTAACAACTTTAATATGTATGTGTATACAAACGATGATATTATATGCACAAAAGTGGACAACCAACTAACAACACTAACAGCAAGATAAACGCAATTTACACACTCACTTTAAATTACAACGACAACAAGTGCAACAAAACTCAAAAGAGCAGTAAATGAGAATTTATACACTAGACAACATAAACATGTTGAAAAATTGTTACACAATCAACGCACATATGCTTAAATATATACGAAAACGCATTGCCGTTATTCTGGGGTAAGTTAAGCACAAACAAACAATACAAGATGTGATGTGTGAGTAGATTATTGTATTTCTGAGTTATTTGGGGAACAACAACAACAACAACAACAACAGCTATGGCAATAGTAAGTAACATTGATATGAGACCAAAAGTACAAGAATGCAAAAACAAAAAAAGAAAAAAAATATAAATAAAACCGGAAGTTTGTCCTTCTGGTGTCATATGCGTTTGTTTAAAGCCCCCTGCGTACGAATGTACGCTTATGTACGTTTGTGCAATGAGTGTAATATCCTGTATCATTCGCGTTAAAACATCTTTGCTAAGCTATGAAAAAAGGCAAAGCAACAAAAAAAAAAAAAAAAAACCTACAAAAAACTACAACAACTAAGCCAACAACAAACAAAACAAATGTACTACAATCTATGACTTTATGCCATATTGTTGTTACGATAGTGTTGATATGTGTTTGTATATATATATGTATGTGTACATACACTTACGCAAGCACTTGAAGCTCTTTGTCAAACACTTGATGTAACAACATAATAGTTGCAAAGGAACACCAATATACACTTTCGTAATAACAAAACCATTATCTTCATCCTCATGAACAACATCGGCGCCATCATCATCATGATCATCATTTCCATCACACTGGAAAAATTTAAAAACAGGAAGGATTCTATTGTTGTTTATCTTGTTGTTATTGTTTTTGTTGTTGTTGTTGTTGTTGTTGTTGTAGTCTTTTCAATTGTTTCTCTTGTTTCATGCATTGTTTCGTTTGCGCACAAACACACGAAATTGATGACCATGAGAGCATGTTTAAAAGCCAACGGAAATTAAGATGAATCTGTTCTTCTATGGTTCGCATTTATCTGCCAACAAATGCATATATACGCTTACACGTACGCACACAATTTCACCGACAGCGATAAACGGTATGTTGTTCGTTGTAGTTTTTAATTCGTGATCTTTGAAAGAATGTAATTGAAAACTTTTTTTTTCTTTTTCAAAATGGCTTTAAAAGTTCTTTTTTGTAGTGTGTTGTTTTTGTTATTGTTTTTTTTTTTTTTTTTTTTTTTTTTTTTATTATAAAATAGTTTCGATAATTGTTACAAAAAAATGCATTCAATTATCCCATCGCAAGTATAAGACTAACTTGGTAAACTGAAGTCTTGACTCTTCCGCAATTGCTGAACGATATTCAACTCATGTTTGTGAAAGACAAGGCAACACTTCTTGCCTGCTGGTTCTGAATTTAACCTCAGATAAAACAAAATTTTACAAAATAACTTTTTTTGCAAAAATTAAAAGAAAAATTTTATTAACAAAAGTTTTAGCTTAAATTTTTCCAAAAATCTTATATGATAAATATGTTTATTATCATCTAAGCTTTGGTTTAAATTTTTGCAAGAATTTTACCTTTAACATATCGAGGCCCGGTTCGACAATTGCGATGGATGACAAAAATATATATACATATTTTTTTTATATCCACCACAGAGCGCCCAGAAAAAAGCTTCAGAGATCATGTAAAATGTGTATGTTCTTGATCAAATTCCGATTTCAATTAAAAAGGTCCGACTGTCCATCTGTCCGTCTACGAAATGTCTGCTCTGAACAAAAAACGAAGCCATCGACTTCAAATTTGACAGAAAGATTGGAAATTCTTGCACCCAGTTTGATATTGGAAATATTCTAAATCGATTAAAGGACACGCCTATAGTACCACGCAAACTGAGAACACCTCTTTTTTTCCAAAGGAATAAAAGTCTTGTTTTTTGCTCATTACTCATAAACTACAGCAGATAATTGTACAAGAATTTCCACGGATATTCCATGGGTGACGCTGCAGTACCTGTACAAAGATATGGGAAAAATTGACCGCGCCTATCCGCCATTATAGTGTATCAAAATTGAACTTCTTTTTTCAATATCTTTATAAAGGGCCGAAGTAAGCTTCAGGAACCCCATAAATTCCGAATTTGGACTGCAGCTAAGCATGGTCGTCTGTGCTCGTCTATCCAACTATGCGTTTACTAGTTCGTCTATCTGTCTGCCTGCTAGACTGTGTAGTACCATCCTTTCGCAAACAAGAAGATATTGTCTATAAATTTGCAAAATAGTTTCAAAAGTTTCCAAGCAGGTGAAAAATCACACCACCAACGTCCACACGTCTATATAATCCAAGCAAGCAGTACCTTTGTTTTCCGCGTCTTTTGTTCGTTGCTCATAAACTTTAGCAAATACACGATATAAATTTCCACAAAATTATTCAACAGAATATCAAAACCGTCACGCCCACTCAATATTATGGAGTATGCAAATTTATATTTTTTGTTTTTTTTGAATCTCCTACAGGATAACAGTGTTAGGTATGAAATAAGTTGATTCTTAAGTTGATTGATAAGTTGATCTTGAATTTGCTGAAGGATCCCTACTCACATATTTGCACCTGCACTCACAAGCATTAAACGCCGGTACGGGGGATTTACTGCAAAGTGTTAACGAAAACGTCGGTCTGGTGAAGCTCGTTTGTGTTTGTTGCTAAATGAATGGTTTTAAAGCAATAAATGAAAACGTAGGTGGCGTTTTAGTAAATTTGATTTTACAGAAAGTAACTGAACGGAGAAAGAATTTATTTAAGGTAGAACCTGTTGCTTTTGCAAATTACCCACGTTGATGAAACTTGCGTTTAATTGCCCGGAAAAAAAGTGACAACAAACCAATTACACTTAACACTTAATCACTTAAACACTTTTAAATAAAAAATTTGGATTTTAAGTTGTCTGATGAGTTCCTGAGCAGTCAAATGGTGAAAGCTGACTTCTTTTACAATTCCGAAATTGTTAGATGGGCGTTACTCGTGAACATGGACCCCAAAACATCGCTATCGCAACGAATCGATGATTTTCTTTGGGACTGAAATCACCGAAACGAAATTTTGTAAACCATCTTTGATAGATCCAAATATTTGCAACTTCTCCTTCCAACGTTTTTTTATAAGCAATCGATTTGTCATTTCCTCTTTGGAACAATCCATCCATGGCATTTTATTCGCTCTGCATTAGCCAGCGGGTAGTAGAAGTGGTCTTTTTATATCCCATGGGATATAAGCTAAATAATAAGATCCGTTATGACGCACTCCATATGCTTGCATTGACCTGTAAAAGTAAAGTAAAATTACTCACGAGCACTTAAACACGACACGACAAATCTTCCTCCAGCATGTTAATAATTATGTGTTTCGTTTTTCACTTCAAGACAGGGTTACTGCAAGAAATGTGAATCTGAGTATCCGCAGCGAAGGCGTTTCTAAAAAGTTTTTTGCACTATGTTTGACTCTGTTATACAACGCAAATTAACTTAAATACGAATACGACAAATAAATACATTTATCAACTACCTTAAGATAAATCTCTTCCTGCTAAGCCACCAAATTTGAAAATTTTTTTAAAATCGGTTCCGAAAACAAACACTACACTGTTTTGGCTCGTTTGAAGGAGCTCTCGTTAAGTTATTTGAAAATTTCAATTTTCACAAAGGTTTTCCCAAATAGACGAGATTTTTTAGTTTGGCCATGACAAGCTTTCTAAATGTGATGGTTTGAAGTCAATTGAACTTCCATCAGAAGTTTTTAACTTTGCGCTCTGCACAAGTCAAATATTTAAGCCAATTAGCAATTAAATGATCACTATCGCTAAAGACATTTTGTCTTTAGAGAGTTCTAATAGTCTTCTAACATGGAGTGTGAAAACAAATTAACTAATATACCAAATATATAAAAAAATGAACAGTTACAAGACAGGACAAGGACCAAATCAATTAAATAACATTTAAGGCAGGATGAAATCACATATAAATATTACATTGGTGAGAATGTTTCCCACAATTTAATCACTCTGGGTTGTACATCATAATTACATTCTCTATCTATTGGATCCTTGTGGATTCGTTTGTACTTTAAGAACTCGACTCTTTCATCATTTTCAACTTCCTTATTGTCTTGATTACAACAAAATTTTACTTTATATTAAACATGTTCAACTTTGTATATGAAATTTATAAAGCTCCTGTAAACATACATCCAACTCTCTTTTTACACGGTGGGAATATACCTTGGAAAATCGCGCAAAAAAAAAAAAAAAACGGTCAAAAGATATATGCGACGTACGGTAAAGTTTGGAGCATGTTCCACGACTTCGAAAAATCTTATAAGGCAAAAATTTCTATATACTTTCTTAAAAAAACCGTGCAAAAAAAGCATGAAATCTGTATTATAAATGTATAAAAAAAAAGAAAAGACAAACAAATAGTAAACGTTCAATCCATAAGTATAACATAAACAATGAAATTGAAATTGGGGATAAAAATCGCATCACCATCGAATTAAAATAGTTTCACTGATCACAAAATTCGACTATTCCACGTAGTAGACCAAGTCGCTGACATACATATGGCGATAAATCGACCGAGTTCCGATCACAGTATACATAAGTTTCTGTAGAATTTTTTTTCGGATTTTTATTAGAATAAAAAGATCGTGTAAAAAGGAGTCGTGCTATTTTAAAATGGGGTAAAAAAAGATCTTGTAAAAAACGAGGTAGTCGCACATTCTTACAAAGACGTTCATAAATTAATAACAGCACATAATTTGAAAGCGGCTCAAAATCGTGCAGCTGCAGTTTCCTCGTTCTTTTTTTGGAAGTTAAGTCATACGATATATTTATTTTTTTATATTGTAAATTAAAACATTAACATTATAGATAAAACTTATTTGTACATTTTTCGGACGATAAGATGTATGGAGAAAAGGCATTTTTCATTTTAGAAGGAATTCAACTACCGCCTAATGGCCGAACAACTGATTCATAATTAATGTTTCTGTCTGTTATAACTGATGCCCTAAACTGACAACGAATATTACGTTAAATTCTTTATTTGCATTACAATTTAGAGCGGTAGAATAGAATGCTAGCTTATCTGTTAAGCCTTAAGGAAAGATCAATGCGCATCGACCCTTACGGAATCTATATATAAGCAGATGTATACTTCTAACCGAACACTTACAGATGATCGCTTAAATTATGAGCATTCTGAAGAATATCCTTTTTTCAATTACATGTCAATGAAGCGAAAGGACAAAAAAGCGAGGAGCGCAAACAATATTCACAAAGCGAATGAAACGATGACAGAATGATATTAATTTGCAATTACGTGTTAAACATGACAGAACATGAGAGTTGATTTCTTTTAAAATTATTGCCGCAAAAGGAAACACAAAGGTTTATAATATTTAGAATTACATTATGGAAGCGTCACACTACAATTAAATATGTCAACAATGTCTATTTAACATTTAATAAGTGTGTCATGCATCAACTGCTGTCAACATCTGTTTGGAAAGTAACTTGAAAAAAATAATTCTTTTTTTTTTTTTATTTTATATAGGGTTCATGTGGTGTTTGTAAAACGTGTGAACGCATACCGCTTTCAAATCTAATATCGGTCAACAAATCGTGGAACAAAATATGAAAAACATTTTGTTTGCAAAATTCCCCTTTAAGCGCCACAGAAGTTGTTCAATTCTTCTTTCAAGCTTCTCTAGCCCTTCAATGCTGTTTATATACAACGATTTCTGAAGAGCTTTCACAATAACCTCATCATTTGATCCAACTTTGTTTGTCTAGAATATCATTATAAGATTTGTGACCTAACGGCAGGTTGGGGCAGGTAATGAGGATACGGTAGATGGGCCAGTAATTCAAACCAGTTCAGTTGTTCATGCAATTTACCCATTGTAGCCATCGATTCGGCCATTGTCCCGCTGACAGAGGGCTCTTGTTTCAACATTCGTGGTTGTTTGTTCGCTTCTCATCATCATATTTTGTTTTTTTAAGGTAATACAACCCGCATTCCAAAATATGTCGATTGTGACCTTAACCCAACGCACCATGGCCTTTTTGATCACTTTGCATTGCTTTCATCAGGTGCGCGCACTCAAGCTTCATTTAAGTCTGATTAAACAGTTCCAAACAGCATTACGATTTCCTAAATCATTGACATTTACATTCCAGCGTGAGTAAACGCCATCCAAATGTGGAAAGCAACTTTCTCATCCAAAAATGCTTTTGAAAAGTAATGAATACAGTGTCTCTTGGAGTTTTTAGAAGTCAGTTATCTGTCGAAAATTGAATTTTCGATTATTGGGAATAATTTTTAGGATCTTTTGTGATCTGTTGTGATGCATCGATTCCTTTTGTGCATCCACTCTTTTTGACAACATCAATATCCGTTCTATTATAAATTTGGCGGTCGTTGCTTGAGGATTAAAACCTTCGAAAATTAATTCGATTTATTGTCAAAAATGATATCTATCTGACAAGTCTGGAGTTTATCGACCGATATGTTTTATTGTATCCTTCTTCTTCTCTGTTACCTGTTTTTATATTAAAATGTTAAGGGATCCATGCTAAGACAGCTGCGATGTGACAGCAGGATGTGACTTTGCCTATTGGAATTCGAGTTTGTCTCCATAACCTTACTTTTGTTGAGTGGACAGAAAGTGAACATATCGGCAATTATATAGGATTGTCACGCTATTTGTTCCCGTGGAAAGGAAAAATCAATCCATAAATCTTTTGTATCGTTAGACCTTAAAGTTTCAACACTTTCTCAATGCGCTCTATTTGATTTAATAATTACACCAAACGCACACACACAATGAGATGTTTTCTTTCTTTCTTTCCTGCTTTACGTGTTCGGTTTAGTAAAATACAATTGAATGCCTTAGATAGAATCTCATTCTACTGCATTGTTCGTCATGTTCGAAAGTAAAACATGGCAGGTTTTCCTTGCTATATATTACAATGACTTCGTATTTGTTTCCTAATCGTTCATCTCATATTGTTTCCTATATTTTTTTGTTCAATATTTACTGCACTGGATGTTCACATTTCCTTTCTCCGAAGATTTTCGATTCTCGTGGACAGTTTGCTTTGCTATCTATAGGCTGTTTCTTGTCGTTCTGCAAGCTTGTCAATCGTAAATCAAGGTCACTCAGAGTGCAATTATGTTAATTATTGTTTAAGAAAACTTTAAGGCAAAGCTTATTGATTTTCAAAGCAAATTAAATATTATTTTCTACAAAGCAACGGAAATGTAAAAAAGACTTAATAATGGCATTAATATGCACTGTAGCAATAAAAGCTTGCGTTTAACCTTAAGCGAGTTTGCGAGCTATTTTAATATAACGATAATCCCGCCAGGCTCGTCATCAAATCTACTAGTGTTACCAGCCATGTTATGTTCTTTCTGTATCCACTTAAGAAAAGATGGATTCGCGTCACATGCCATTACCTAGCGAGCTCTTTCAGCTTGATGACCAACAAAAGTTTTATTTGAAATCAGTTGCAAAATTAGTTCTCAGATAATTTACTGCCATTTCAGCAGTTAATCATTTCATAACATAGGCTGTTTTCATTTCACTTCACTTCAATGTTGTAGTCGTGTATTTTGAACGATTTGGCCCATTTTCAATACCAATCTGCTTGTAAGAAATTCCAAGGACGCTACAAAATTTCGGTTCATTTTCGTATTCAGAAGCATGTTTAGAGCAGTTACTACATAGATGGACAAACAGACAACCGGACATACGGACGGACAGACATAAGGATGTCTGTCAATCAATTCCGAATTCGTGCAAGAACTTCTAGTGTTCGTGCCAAATTTGAAGTCGGTAGCTTTTTTTTTTGCGACCAAGAGAACGTTTACACTACATAGACGGACAGACGGACATGTTTAAATCAATTTAGAATTTGATGCTGTTGCGAAGTGTCTGAAGCTTCCTTCTGGGCGATAGCAAACCTTTTGACGTAATGAATACACCCCTCATCTTTTGGTGATGGGTACGAATATAACAGAATCTCAGATAATATCAAAATTTTTATATAATTATCTCGAACGTTTCGAAAATCACTTGTTTGTTTGAGAAATTTCCCTAAAGCCTGTGGAGAAACTTTTTCTTTCACTTAGCAGCCATGATTGAGGGGGAAAAACCTTTGCAATCTCTAACCTCGCTTAAGAGGAAAATACTAATTATTAAAAAGTTTCCTTTTTAAGAGACAAAAATAAAAAACATAAAAAAAAAAACAGAGCATATAAATATAATTTTGAAAATGTATTTAAATAACCATAAATTTTTCTATCATTTACATGCATTTGCGGTACGTACGTACGTACGTATGTACATAAGCAGGGCGAAGATATGTATGCATAAATTTGTGGGGATCTCTGCATTGAAATTTCTGTTAACAATAGAAGTTTTTGTGTCGTTGGGAATTTTTCCGACTATAAATCAAATATTTTATTTTCCGCTTCTTTAGCGCTATCATGGTGTTACAAAATAAATGCAATGCATTTAAGTTGTTGATTTTTCGTTCGTTGGGTTTTTTTTTTTTTTTTTTTTTTTTTTTTTTTTTTTTTTGGTTACTATTCAATTGCGGTTTCATATTATATTTTACAAGGGATGGGCTGGTATACAGTCAAAAGTAGTGAAGACATAAATGTTGGGAAAAAAGAAAAAGAAAAATTATAATAAAATAAAGTTAACATAAAACTTTTCACATTAAATAGAATCACATAGACAGAGGCATAGCAAGTAAGACAAGTTTGTTTGCTTATTCAACAATAATATTGGAACCTTTTTGCGTCTGTTGTCCTTATATTTCTTTTTCGTTTTCTATCCACCTTTGTTGATTTGAGCAAAGATTGGCAATGTTGGTAAAGTTTGAACAATTAAAAAAAAAAAAAAAAAGAAACAAAAAGATTTAATTCATTTCATCAATATTAGCTGCACATACTTACATTTATGGTCAAACAAATATCGGGAAATTTTTGGAAAAAAATTTTTAAATCATGAAAATTTGTGTGCATTACTTTAAATCCATATTTAAATTTGGTAACTGTAGCAATTTTAATAAGCAAGTTTTATCAAATCGTCCCCTACCAAACGCTTGAGAAAGGAAAAGTTAAGAGTCATCCAAAGCCATCCCCGTTAAACGCGTTGCTTGCTCGAGCCCATCGTTAGCTAGTTTGACCAAAAATTCTTGTTTTTTTTTATGAAAAAAAAATTCCATGATATGAAGAACTTACGAAATTCATTTCATTACTTGAAGTACAACAAAATACAAGGAAAGGATATTAGAGATAAGTTAGCAGCCCGCACCATCCTCTTTCAACAAAACGAAACATTTTTCATTTCCCCAATAGATTCCTTATTCGGTAACCAAGATTCCTAATCAGAGTCAGAAAACCGTTTTGAAATTTCGAATGTTTTTTCTACTTCGATATCCATTTTGCTATTAAAACATTATTACCTTAGGCCCTTTTCCAAAACCATCAGCCTTTCCTTACATGAAGTTTTACGGAACTTTTCTTTAATAAAAAAATGAAAATAAAAAAAAAATGTCAATATGTCGCAGGTGAGAGAAAATGAACCTGATCATCATACCCGTAGCAACTTTCAACTCTACGAACTTTCATTTGAGTACATAAATCCCGATACTTCTTGGACATCACATATATTATACGGTTTGGCGCGTTTACAAGGCTTCAGTTGTATTTTATTATAAGGTTTCTTTTGTTACACGAATGGCGAAACATCCACTTTGTCTCTACGTGGCTCTCTCTTACTGGTATAAACTTTGACTCTTGAAAAGTCAATAGCTTACGACATTTGGCGTTCATTGATAATTAAACTGTGACTGTCACATTTTACCATTTGCACTTCATTAAAATTATTTCATAAGTATGGGTAGACACTAAGTCGTATAATACACATATATATATACACACACACACACATTTACATCTTAACACATGTAGGACTCGTAGAGCGGTTTAATATGAAGTGCAATTTAGGCATTGCTGTGGGAGCACAAAAAGACTTCCGTTTTACTCTAAAATTACTTTGCCATCACTACATCATCATCATCATCATCATCATCATCATCATCGTTAACAACATTATTATTACCAGCACAACCACAAAAGTTTATGCGTTTTTTCCTTTTTTCTTCTTTTTCGGTTTACAGTTTTCCTATTTTTTATTTTTTGGCTACAAATTTAAAGGAAATGAAAAAGTTTATATGTATGAGTTATTTTTCTATTTTTTTTTTTTTTATCTATTTCTTACTCTTTACATTTTTCCGATTACATTGAGTACGCTTACTGAAATCATTTATATTTCATATGTATATATATGTATGTGAAATTTATGTCTGGGAAAGTAGAGAAATTTCATATAATTGTAAAAGTTTTCTTATGCTGGTTTCAAAAGGATAATGGTTTTTAATAGTATTAGAAAAATATTATTCACTAAATGTTCGCAATGAGTACGTTTTTATGTCAGGCTCTTGAGAAACGAACATATCTACTAATTTTTTTTTTTTTTTTTTTTTTAGTAAAATATAATGAAGGTTTTGAAAATAAAATTTCAGATTACAAATTTTAAATATCCACCACGTCAAGTTTTTTGATGATGATAAAAATATGATTAATTGCTTGACGAGAGTAATATCTTCTTCTTGAATTTTTAAATTTCTCTAATGAATTATTGTCGCGCAAATTGCAAATGAATGCCATTGGCTTTGAGGTGTTAAAGAAATTAAATTCAATAAAAAAAGTGTAGTGGGCTCCGTCCAAACGTAAACTAATTTGCCATCCTTTATAAAGCGATTTTACAAAATAAGGTGTTGTGCGAGGAGGTCGAAAGAGCGTTCCGATCCGAACTATTTGCAATAGCGTTCCTCCTTGAGTCAAAAAATGTCAAATTTCATTAAAATATCTCAAAAATGATGGGTGTTTGATTGAACACAAGACAACATGTCACACAGATGGACAGACGGACAGACTAGCTTGGACAAAATCACTGCTCATTTCGCTAAAAGGTAAGTCCATCTGAAATCTTTTTGGGTGTTGCGCACATCCGCCACATATGGTGTAGGGTATAAAAATTGCGTTTTATTTTAATGAACTAAAAGTTGGTAAATAAATTTTAGACCCGGGGTAACATTTATGTGATAAAAAATGAAAGCCTGATGTGCCTAGGATTTAAAGAATTAACATTTAAATGTGTAAGAAAGCCGCCAAGTCTTGGCGTCCACCATATTCAATGTAGAATTAACACACACACACCTTGTCGCATTCTTTTTTGCGAGATAGTTTATTTGATACCCGATATCGATAAGATATAAGTAAATGGCGGAGGTGACACCTCCTTACTATACATACTTACTTACTACAAAATTTCGTACGAAGTGAAAGTTGCTATGATGCCAGGGATGCAAGTTCAATAAAAACGTATAATATATTGGAATTTAAGGTTTGGGAAATAAAGTATCTATTTGCCTTGAATCAAATCTTGATAAAGTTATTCACAAAAATTAATATGATTCTAATAAATGTGGGAATTAAATGCTGATAAAAAAAATATACAGGTACATATAGTCGCGACTTTCCCATAGCAGGGTGGACTCGTTTCGGTCTATATCGATTTACTTAGTAGTATCAGGTAAGCATCGGAAAAACTTTTAATAAGTTATAGAAGCATATCTGCTACCGGCTGGCTGTGTTCAACATGCAGAAATTATTTAAGTATGTTTGTCGCATTGTCAGAAGCAAATGTGTTATGTGGGAGATCATGATCGTCATCAAATTTTATCTGCAAAATCAATCTAATGTTCCTTGACTTGGTGGTAAAAATAGCTGAAAGTTATGGCTGTATTAGCATGACGACCTTGTCGGAGGGTCTTTATTTGCGAAATTATTTTACTTTAAAATTTACTTGGAGTAATAGTATTACCAGTAAGAAGATTGTGCCTCTTTTTTCATGTACGTCATAAATCATAAATTCTTTTGTTTATTCACACTTATATTGCACTAATATATTTGAACGTATTTTTTGAAAGTTCTACCTGATACAATTTTAGCCCCCTTCTTTAACATCTAGATTTAATACTAAATCTATGCGCTTATCCTTCAAACTTTATTGTCACATACGCCTAAGCCGTGGTTTATCATAAAATCCTTCTCCATAAGCTTTTCACTCTATCAGGTCATTAAACTTCTTAACTAAACTCTGGCACTTTAATAATTATCGCGTAATCAATGCGGCCCGGTTCTGCAACACACTTAAATTTCTATGGATGATCTTACAATTTATTTATGGGTTAACATTCAACAAGTCTCTGCCTGCTTGTCCATTTACTACTTGCCCTGAGTCTTTCTTGTAAACTAATTCGATTTCTTACTGCTTATGTTGGTTGCGAATTTAGTAGATAGAAATTGTTGATAAGTCCACTCTAAACGACGGTGCATTCGGAAAGAAATGGAAATGGTAATGTAGCCCATTTTCAGTTACCAATGCTTTTGAATAATTTGGCGTTGCCTGACGTCGGTTGATCTATTCCATTTGCGACAACCTTCCCGATTCCGCGTTGTTCCCTACTTGCTAACTTAACGCCTACGCTAACAACCTACGTTAAACGCCCAAGTATGCGACCAAAACACAAGAATGATACGACCATATACATACGTTTAACAGATAACCTATACACAAATAGACTTGGATAACTAAAATGGCTCAAGAAACGGCAGATCTTACGGTGTCTCTGATAAGTACATTTCAACATTTTAAATTAACTAAAAATAGGTTAGGTTAACCTAATACTCATACCATTGTGATTATAAAAAAAAAAATTATAATAATATAGACAAGTAAGGAGAAAAAGCAAAATTTTTGTAAACAAAAATTTCAGAAAATTAAAAACATTTTTGTCTTTTTGGGGTTAAAAAAAATTTTTAATTTTTGCAGAAAGAAAAAAAAGCAAGCAAAGCAAATTGTTATTCTATGGTAAAATCTCGGCTTATAAATAATTATGCAAACGTAAGAATATAATGCATTAAAGGATTGTTGTCGGCATGAGTTGCACTATTGTTTGACTCATTTGTTAAAAACACAAAAGCAAAAAAAAAAAAAGAAATAAAATAGAATAAAAAAAAAAGTAAATAAATAAATAAATAAACAAAAGAGTAAAAGCAAAACTTAATTCAAGGGCTCTGTTTGGTTACTGTTTTGTTTCTGATATTATTTTCTGAAGCAGGAGGGTTTTCTGTTTGTATTTGCGTACGTAGGTAAGAGTTTCCGTAAAGCATTAACTATACGTTGTTGGAATGACATCCGTTTCCTTTTTTTGTTAAACATTACTTTATTATGCAAGTGGTGTTTTAAATAAAGACCATTGAAGATCACAAGCAAATGAAGCTTAAATTTTATAAAAAAAAAAAAGAGAGAATAAATTATAAATAAAAAAAAAAAAAAGAATAGTTAAGAAACTAAGATTCGGCTATGAACGAATCTATTATACCCATCGACGTGATCGTAACAAAGACTAAAAGAAGGCAAAAAATTAATTTTATGTATAATACATACCATATTATTGGGTGGGCGTGGCTAATTTCTTCCATCTTTGTGAAATAAAAGTGAAAATTTACATTAGGTGTCTTTAAGTGTAGTTTATGAGTTTAAAAGCAAAAACATACTGAAATCTCAAGTGTTCTCCTTTTATTTTGTTTTCTAGGCGTCTTCTTTGATCGATTTGGGTCGTTTTGAAACCCTTTTGCAAATTCGAAGCCGTTGTCGGCACTTATGTTCATCAGAGGTAATAAATATAAAGTTTAGAAGGCGGACAGATGGACAGACGACCAGGCGAACGTATTTAGGTGAATTTCAAAATTTAAAATTGATGCTAGTCAAGGATATATGTATTTTATGAAGTTTTCGAAGGTTGAGTCTGACTGTTAAAAAGGTTTTCATAAGAAAATGAAATCTTGATATACTGTAATGTTGTTTACAGATACAATAGCAACGGCCGTAGAATATCCTTTCAAATTTTTATTGCTTATTCGCATTTAAGAGTATTAATTTTATTTTATTTTTTTTGGAAAGCAGAGGTGTTCGCACTTTCCATAGCACTATGAGCATATTCTTCGCGCGATTTGATCTGCGCGCAAGGTCTTGCTATAACTCTGCTAATTTTCAAACCGAAGCTCAATTTTTGAGGACGACGGAGAGAGGGTTGGATGTGCAGCAGGGTGTAATGGTGCTCAAAAATGTGTGCACTTTATAGGGTTTCCGAAGCTTTCGAATACATCTCTCATCCTTCGGTGGCGGGTATAAAAAAACCGAAAGCAAATTTATCTTATCAGTCGTTGCCAATTGTTGTACATTCTCAACTCACTACTGTGTTTGGGTCAAGTAAATTACCAAATTGATAGATATTGCGGGAGCGCGATAAGTGTGAGAGTGCGTGCTGATCGTAGCGGGAAAAACAGAACAGAAGAGTGACCCATTGGTGGCTATAAAAAAAACTTGATAACCAATTGCCCGTAAAGGATAATTTTACGAAAAGTTAACGACCAGTTAATAACGAATAAGACATAAAGAACAATAATTAGTGTACAACAACTGAGGCGATTTAAAATGTGTTGTGTCTAGTTCTCGCAAATAAATTGCAAAATTCCAATAGTTTGTGCAAAAAAGTTTTAATGTTCGCTAGCGACCTGTCTGATAACTTCTCAATTCCTATATTAATAAATCAATTTGATTATGACCCTCAAGCGGTGTCCAATTTATTCTCTCAATAGAGGACATCTCTCGTCACTAAGCTTCCCGTCTTTACCATATAATTCTGTGTATATATCAGCCCTTAAGATAACGCTTGTTCATGCTATGTTAGTCAAACTTTACCATAGTGTGATATATAAGAGAGACATTTCCTTTATAATATCAATCACGGGCCGTCATTCTATTAGCAACTCTGTCCTGCACACATGATTTTTGTTTTTCTTATTTGTTATGTTAGACCAATGAACCGTAGAAAGAATTATAAATACATTTTCCATATTTACGTGTTTTCTTAGACAACCACAAGCTTGAATGGCAGCTTAAGAGGCCCATTAAATAGGTTTGGAGTTCCAAGCGTATGACAAACAAAGAACTAACGATTATGGCGGAAAATTATGGTAAGTACGTGTGGACTAAACACCGCAATAACTTGTTCTTACGTGTTTAGTCGGTTCGCAGTAACCATTAATCAATGGCACACAATTTTTTCAATGATTTGTAGTAGAAGGCGCTGAGCATTTCATGACACTTTGTTAAGTGAAAATTACTAATTTTTTACGATGCTCTGTGAATGCCATCATCTGTTCCGGATGAGGGTAAAAAAATATGATCTTATAAAACATATTATAATCATACAAATTCATTATACTCTACATCGCTATCAGAAGCATTTTCTAAATCGATCAAAGCTTGTCTGTCCGTCTGTCCGATTGTTCTTTTGTGCCCAACTTGGAGATCGCAAATTTTGAGATATTTTGATGAAGTTTGGTGCGTTGACTTGTTCTGGTCCAAAAACGGAGGCCATCGAATATCGGTCGGTTTGCACCACTGTCTCGACCTTATTTTCAAAAGTCGTTGTATCAATAAAAAGCGACGTAGTGGTATTTAACGGCAGCCCGTGGCCAACTATAGTGCTTTGACTGCTTTTTATGTAAACTCTTATTATAGTGTGGTAAAAGACAGAAATAAATCTTTTCCACCGGCTACTTTTATATGACTGTATCCAACAGTTTGGAGTGTCTAGAAAAAGTCGATTTTCCTTCACACTTTAAGATCTTAATAAAAGCGTCTCCGGGTAGAAATTTATTTTTCACCTTTTAGTTTATTAAAATAAAAGATATGTGGAGCGGACTGCTCTTACACAAAAATTAGGCGAATAAATGAACAACTGACCATGACTTAACCGAACGCGTAATGTGAATCGATCAAAAATATGTACTTTATATATAGGCCGTTAAATGATGGTGGTTTTCTTATCTTTATTAATGTTGTTGTCATCAAAGCGGTTTTATTTAAGCGATACATGAAAGAAGCGGTACAATGAAAAGCCAAAAATCGCAATGAATTTTACCGAATTATTGCCCTTAAGCTGTGAAGACATGATATAAATTAAAATAAATCTTTCTGAAATTTATATATGTACATATATGTGCATATATGTATAAGAGTTTGTTTGCAATATCGTTACCTGTGCTCTACATTGATTACTTGAAAATTCATACCATCGATGGACACTGCACTGACTGCACAGATTGATATTAAATATTCATACTTCATCAGGCAATTGATGCGTATTTTTGGTTGTTACAAACAGGCGGACTCGTCAAGTGATACGCATTAAAGTGTCATTGTATTTACATTAAGCTTTTATTATTGAATGATCAATTTAAACCCTGAGCATCCGAATCTGAATGATGATGTTATTGTGTAGGTATATTAATGCACTCATCGTAAATGAAATTCTCAACTACACTGTGCTCTCATTACTTGTAATACAGGACATATTGCATTTTGCGCGTACGTATGTAATAAGTACATCTACCTTTCTGAATCGATCTAAGCCTTTCTCTCCGTCCGTCACTCTCTCTCTTTGTGTCTGTTCGAAGGGTGTCCATGTGCTTCCAAGGTACAGTTCACAATTTGAAAAATATTTCGATGAAATTTGAAACTGAAGTGCTTTCACCCGAGGGCTAACGCTATTGAAAATGATTTGTATCAGTCTACTTCTTCGATCACTCGTCTTATTACTTCCTGTTGTCAAAAGTCGTTATATGGAAAAAAATTGCAATTTTTTAAATTGTCTCCACAAAAAAGGCTAAGTAAACGCATTTCGGCATAATGTGAAAATTTTGGACCGACTGTGGCAATATTTTGAATCCCCTCTCATATAGCCATCTCTACGAAATCGGAATCTTTATATGGTAAAAAAAAGTCAAATTTTCAATATTTCCTGGTCCATAAGAGTAAGTTGAGAAGGAAATCGACTTTAGCGAATTCTACGAATAATTGAACGACTAAGGTGCTCAAGAGTTATTTGAGCTGGGGTTTTGTTCCATGAGTAGCGCCTATATACACTGAATAAATCAATAACACTAAATGGAAAACTTGTATTTTAAGTAGAGAAAGTTCGAAATCATTGAATTTGGTCGTTGCGTATATATGATATATTGCATTACGTTTTCATTTTCACCAATAGATGTCGCTGATCAAAATAGATAGAAGCGCCTAATATTTTTTAATTTTAATTCTTGTATTATTTTATTTTTTTTACTTCGCGCTAAACCCCCTACTTTCGAAGAATTTTTTTTAATTAAGATACGAAGTTGAAGAATGTAGGCTAACTTGGTTGGCCACAATCACTTTGGCAAATTTTTGGGTTTTCTCCTGCATCAAATTTCTCTTTTCAAGAAAAGATAATTAATTATCAGAATTCTAAATAAGAATTTCATTGCAATCAAAAGGATATACACTTTGATTTACAATTTTTATCGTTGTCGAAACAAAGCCAGTATACCTACGTCTATCTTCTGATGTTTGTGTGTGTTTGTGTATGTGTTTGTGTGTGTGCATATTTATCTTGTACTTTTCACAATTTCGCAAACAAAGTATAAAGATTACATCCAAGATTTCATTTTGTTCTGCAGGCTGAAGCAGTAAGCCTCAGTTCAAAGTTGGAAATTGAAAATATGTAAAATGAAATACAAGAGCATGGAAATAGTTGAAAAGGTTGACAAACTCTATCAAATCCTTTTGCTTTTCCTCTACCTGGCAAACTACTACTACTACCGTAATACTCACTTGTCAGAGTGTAAGCAAAGTTTTTTTTTTTTTTTTTTTTTTACGTATTTTTATATACTTCATGGTAGGTATAAAGGATTATTAAAGATTTATAAAATTTCTAAACTGTGGTATTACATTAAAGACTGCGAGACGTTAAAGTTTTGTTTTATTTTTGCAATTTATATACAAATCTTTTCGTTGCTTTTGCTAACGTTGCTTATGTTGGTCTCCGTATTATAGTAAGCTGTTAAAAGTGCATTTAAAATTAATTAAATTTACGCAATGCTTTGAGTTGGTTTCGTTGAATAGTAAAATGCTATGATCAAAAGTCATTATAGCGCATTTTTCATATTAAGCAAAAACTTTGCCTTTGCTCGTTTTACTAATAAAGAAATTACCACAGAAAATTTTTACCGGAGCTTAATAAATAAATTCATAATAAATCCTGTTGAGTACTAAACTCAGATATAGTTTCGATCCACACGGTTTCTTTTTAAAGCGTTACATGTACAATATTATAGAAGAAATTATGAAAAAATTGGCGATGCTTTTAAAAGTTGCTCTAATTTCTTACGCATTGTTGTTACGTCTCTGCGAACAGGTTACGTATGCTCTTCCACGTCGTATTCATAAACTTTCAAGAAACGTTTCGCCTGAATTTCTGAAGAAATAGCTATACGAGATAACATTTGAATAAAAATTGCAAAAGTGGGGGGATCCCAGAAACAAAAAGTAGGCAACATCGGAAGACATTGACTTCCTTTTATTGAACTTTTAGAATCGAAAGCCCGTCAAATTGACGAGTATCGTAAATCGAATATTAAAGAACTAAGAAATTTTTAATAGAAAAATTGTGATTGTTGGAAATTATTCGGGAAGTTTTCACGATAGGCTGGAACTTGCCGACGCCAGCTAAGTCACTCTGAAGTGGATATAATCCCTTCTAGTGTCATCTTTACAGAGAACCATGGAAAACTCTTTCAAATAATTCAATTGTTAAGATAGGAGCATTTCGGTACAAAAGAAAATGCTTACGAAAAGAACGTTAGTGCTTTTCTAGCTAAAATTTCAGAGATCGCGTACCGACTTTGTCTGGAAAACGCAGTGAGAATTTGTATGTAATGATGACATGAAAAAAATATTTTCTTTTTTTTTATATATATATGAACAACTGCATAACCCGTATAAGTATAACAGCGGCAAAGTCACAAAGACCTTTGAAGACAGAGAGAAAACGGCCGCCCTCTGACAAATCGATCGAGCATTCACCATATAGTTACGACCAGAAACCAATCGCATTTAAAGTTTTACCTATGACTCTGAAGATTGACCCGGCTATATTGAGTCGACTACTTTGTTATGCGGGAGTAAACTTGACGTCGTAGATAAATGTTTGGAGAAAATGTACAAAACGGGTGTCGTCTGCATATCGCTATTCTGACTAGCCTTCGAAAGTTATAAAATGAATTTGTATAGAATTCCTTCTTTTCTTCCTGCTGCGAACACCTAAACCACCCATCGCTTATCCTGACTTAAAAGGAAAATTCGCATCTTCACAGTAGAGAAAAAAATTAACTCTGTGAGTTTCTTTTTGGCATCGACTTATCCACAACGAGGTCTATGAATTTCGCCCCATTCGCGCTCAATTAATTTGCTTCTATCGCTTTAGTTTTATGCGAAGAACAATGTTACACATTGTTGCAGTTACAACTCATCTACGCAATATAAGCGAACGCACACACTTTTTACGGATATATATTTAATTTTCAATTAATTATTATCATCATCAGTCATCAATAGATACTTATTTTTCCACTCAACCTCAATGATCATCTCATATCTGCAACATTATACACTTAATTATAATGAGCAGATGCCTCGTTACATACATATTTATATATGTGTATGAGTATGTATACATTCTTATTTACATATATGCTTAGGTGCGTATGAATGCGTATGAAAACAAGATATGAAGACAATTATCTTCATACCTTTCAAACTATGTTACAACAAAGAAAGAAGCGAAATAGGTTAATTGCATTTATTGTAACATAGAGGACAGAAATTAATAGCAATACAAAAAAAATGAAAATACGAATCCAATGCAGATCTCTAAAGATGCATCTGTAATGCACGCAACGATCGTATTACTAAATTACAAGAATTAGACAAAGAAGAAATAAGTCGAGCATTGAATATTTGAAGGTGTAACTTAACCCTAAATTTCGGATTCGAATAATTCGCTATTGAATGTCCAGCACACGAAAAGTGGGAAGCATATGGAAAGTGAAGACCAAATTTGTCAGAACGATATGCTTCAAATGTGTCAAAACAAATTCACCGGTAGATTATCTATATTTACTGAATACAATCGCTAACCTTCCCTCCGACCGACAATTTATTGCGTAAGGTCGCATGCCCTTTAGTTTACATACATCTTTTGTTTGAAGTCTTACTTCATTTAGGCTAAATCAATAATAACAATAATAATAACTTTGCCGAAATCTTTCTGAACCCAAGGTACATATTGATGAGCTGCTGTTAGTACCGGGATAATCAAAAGCTACGGATTCTTATGTTTCGGCTTTTTGCACGATGTAGTTAATAAATGCCATATGAAGCCGTTTGCAGTTTGCGTGTTGTGATCACTTGATTATCATGTGACTTGACCTAGGACTAGCGTGAAATTGTTCACTTTCGAATAAATTTTTATTGCTTTCAGATCTAAGCTCTAAGCAAGGTAAACACAACGGTACGCAAAAGCCTTGTTCCTTCATTGACTTCCGGAAGTAAACTTGACAAGATAAGAATATGTTATGACATTTTCCAAGTTCTTCAAGGATAAAGCAATTTAAAGGACTTGCCTAATTCTTCAAAGGCTAAAGCAATTTGTAATGTGGATGAATATGATAAACAGTTCCGGGGGGTCATTGACAAACATTATAATAATAATAATAATAATTTCAAAATTTGTTTTTTAGGGTATCTAAGATTCGGCGAGCATGTTAAACTATTTATTATACAAAAAAAAAAAAAAACAGAAAAAAAAGTAAAGAATGAGAAAATCTTTTACAGAATGACAAATGACCAATTAAGTGTTGAAATAATGTTTTTAATGAACACAGTATAAACACACATAAGGGATAAATGTGTACACAAGCATACATACACTTAATGCAACACTCACACGTTTAAATGACGGAAAAGGCAACAACAAGAAAAAAAAACAAAAAGAGTCTTTTATGAAAACATGCCAGCACAAAAGCTATAGAATATAATATATGTGTGTATGTACAAAAGTGTATGTCCGTTATATATAATATATGATATGAGGCACATGGCTTCAGATATGATAAGAATTTTAACATTTGTTTGTTATATAGGAGAGAGGGGATACAAGTCAACAACAATAACAACGACAACAATCATAAGAAGAACGTTGAGCTTAAATGAATGAATGAATAAGCGAATGCATGAAAATGTCCATTTTACACCACAAAATTAAAGTATGTATATAAACGTGCATGGTTGGCTTATATGTGTACGTAAATGCTATATAAACGTTTGGCATAAATTGAATGAAATTAAATGCCAATAATTGGAAAATTAATTGAATTAAATTTGTCGGAGAATGAGGACAAAAGAAAGAATAAGATTGAAACGATATATATATATATATATATATATATATATATATATATATAT